>NW_005179096.1:6394-27802 GCF_000350225.1 Chondrus crispus | reverse complement strand
AAAAAAAAAAACAGAACTAAAGGCGAGAATGAAATTGCCACACTCTTGTTTCTAGTTAGAAGAGCTCTCCTGTCAATATTTCTGACACTGTGGCTGGAAATAGAAGTGATTCTTTGCACTACAGATACTTGAACTTCCTTCTTAAAGCATTTTCACGACTTCAGGGATGTCATATCTTCAGGCACAATAACCTTCTAGATTCATTCCGCGTCAACAGGCGAGCACTATGGTGGGGCTATGAAGGCAACTCGACAAAATAGGATATAGTGTTCAAGACTGGGTTTCGATGTTTTGAATGCCATGCTACTGTACAGGAAAGATGTCTCTTCTCCTGAATTACTGCAAGTGCAGAGAATACTGTCCGTACATCCATTCAACTCTAGTTCTTTCCGTGAAGATTTGCGCCATCCGGAATATTGTTGCAGTCATCGTCAGGATATCTCATATCGACAACATATTCAAATCCAAGTCCGAATGCCTTGTACCCCCCATTCATCGGTTGTGCCGTTCTCACATTCCCACACTGATCCTTTGTCCACCACGCGGCTTTTACCTCGCCAGAATTCCCGTTGACTGTCTTCCAATCCCATCCGTTCCGAAATGAGTTTGCATACTGCTCGATCTCGTTCGGGCCACAAGGAAGCGTTGCAGAGCCCCCCCTTCCAAAAGAATTGGTACACCATTTTTCTGGCTTGTTATCGTTATACAAGGAAACCTTTTTAAAATTGAGTGATCGAAGGGCTCCGTTGAAAGGAGTGCCGGCGCTGTTCCAGTTCCCAGAAAATGATGTGACAGCATCGCAAAAACCTGGCTTGAACGTAGCCGGATCTTGACATAGGTCAACAACATACTTCACACTGGTTGAATCCTTCAAGACACGAGCCGGGTTCTTCACGATGTAATAAAGCTGCAAAAACACTGGCTTATCACCACCTCGTTCAATGGAAATGGGCTGCGTCCACAAATCTACCTGCTGCAAATCCTCTGGAGGATGCCAACCAAGGGCATCATAGCAGGGAAATTCACGACCATTCGCATTCTCATTCGGCAACGGGCTCGTTTGACTCGTGGCTCCAATCGTGCTCCCATCTGGACCTTGAACATTCCAAGGAAACTGTGGGTTCGGCGTGCAGCCCAACGAGTTGAATTCATTCGGTCGGCCAAAAGTGTACAAAAACTTGATCGAAAGACGGGTTCCCGGCGTGTTTCCCGGCCCATCGTCACAGCTGAGAGCAAGAAAGTATTCGTGCAGATGATTCTTAAACGCGTCTGTGCTCCAACTACCCTGATGAATTTTCGAAAGCCATTTACATTCAAATCCGGCGGGCCATATTTGCGAGTTCGTGTTGGCCCCATCCCCAAGAGCTGCGCCAAAGGTAGCCACGGTCACCTTGTGCCCAACATGGTCTTCATGTCGCCGATCCCCGTTCTTTGCTGCAGCGTACCCAAAAGCAGGCCAACCTCCAAACAGATTGAACATGTCCGTCCCGGCATATGTTGGGTTATGTCCATGTTCATGGCCGAAATCACAGCGGCCTACTTTTGCTGGATGCCAAGTGTGATATGCATGATACTCCGGATCATTTGGATCTATCGGGTTCACTGTCGGATCAGCTTTGGGCCCCCTAGTCCAGTATCGATCATGAAGCGTACGACAGGCGGCGCTGAGATGGCTACTCGGCCAGTGCGTATATTGGTATGCTTGTTGCGATGGTGGGGGTGTTGCTGCTTGAAGGTTGGTGTTCGGGTTCCATGTAACGTCTCCGACGACTGGAGATGGGGTCGGAGTCGGGGTTGGAGCATTGGTCCCCGACGTACCAAATACCTCGATCTCCGTGATTGCATAGTGTTCATTCCTGAGGATAAAACCGACTTTCAGATACCGGAACTGACCGGTAAGAACGACAGTATTCCAGTTGTTATAGGAAGGAGCAGTGGCAGTACCAATTTTCGTGTAATCCTGTCCGTTTGTGTTGGAGCCTTTGATGGTAAGCTTTGCCGATGGTGGAAACGGAATCTGACCTGAAAAAAAGTTGAGCGAAGAGAGTGTGTACGACTGTCCTAGGTCCAGAATAGCGTCCCACGGATACTGGCTTTCCTGCCATTGATTGCCGGCGTGTGCCCACGCTGTGCTGGATGCGAGAGCAAACGAGCCGTCAACTAAGACAGCGGCATTCGCTGAGTTGGAATTGTCAGAGGTAGTGATCGGCGAAATCTGCGCGATGGCGAGGGTTATGATGGACTGAAGGAAGACCAGAACGGTGGTGACCTTGAATAAGAAGTTCATTGCGTTGCGTTTTGCGCACAGAATGCGAAGAACGGCAGTTCAGAGTGGTTGTCTTCGAGTCGAGGCATGGCTTTATGCGCTTGATATGGGAAGCAGGGAGCCGGCGCTTGTCACTTCCGAGGCCAGCTTCTGCCAGAAGAGAAGGAGAACATTGCATCTAAAATCACAGTGACACGGCAGTAATACACGGCGAGCGCAATATCTTGGAGATATCGACGACGAAGTACGGCTGCGATATTGGAGGTGTCTTCCTTGTATAATTGTGATGATGCTTTTGAGGGGGTGGTTATCGACAGGGAAGGCGCAAGAGTTTCGTATCTGTGCGTGGGAGGCGGTCTTGCATAGAAATGCTTTACCTTGCATCTGCTCCTGTCTCGATGGCGGTCGTCGATGAAGAGGAGTGGTGCAAACAAACGGCGGCAACTGGCTAATGCGGTGTACAACCTGAGCGAAAGAAAATTTTCATACGTCACATGCATCACTTTGCCGCGTGCTGTATTCCGTCCGTTGCAGTCTCAAGTGTGTTCGGAAGGTGAGGCAAGGCGCAAGAAAGGCCTTGCGCTGGTGTCGGTTCCGGCAAGTAGAAACGCAGGCGCAACATTATTGAAGCACATGCAATGGCACACTACGGAGACGCACGCACTGTATTCAAGTCAATTCCTTTGTTTCCGGTCGTCGTGCAATAAATTACGTTTGTGCTGCATCTCACTGGTGGGTGTACTCGGTCCACAAAGTATAAGCAGGCGTCCTTTGTGATCTAAAGTAGAGCATTGCGTGCACGTGACGCAGTTGTCTACATAGCAGTGTGTTACCCGTTGTATTGAAACATTGAACATGGTCTTTTGTCGGAGCGGGAAATATGCGCGACTGCAGCGAAACCTGTCACATGAAAGGGAGCACCGCCGCACCGCCCGCCCAAACTCCCATCCTGCTGTACTACTGTACTCATCTAATGCGCCACTCCCATTGGCCGTTTGCGTGGCTGCGCACGTACGCGCCAGATACCGGCGTTGAGTGGTACAGTGTAAAGTTTATGCACAACATGCCGTACCCCCCCCCCTCTGTGCTCAAGGCGATGTCCGTTTCTGAGTCGGAAGATGATGAGTCGTCAACGGCCATACTGTACTGGTTTGGGCTGTACGAAAATTTCACAGGAGGATGGGTTGAAGCGCCTTCCAGGTTGATTTGATTATGACATCGAGAAGGCCTGCTGCACACGGCTTATGAAAACTCGTGGATGAATTCCCAGTTTTATAATCTACTTTGCGACCAACCAGTTTTGGTTTCTGCAACCAAAAACACGTGTTTACTTGGCGGACAACGTTACCCTTGGGTACTGTATCAATAAAATCTACTGCAATTTCCCGAAGACCTGTTTCAGCCAACCGCCGCATCACAGCAGACAGATTTCAGCAGAGGTTTCAACAGGGGCCAATGTCACGTGTACACTTGGATACGTGGCGCACAACCTGCAGCGTCCCCTGACATGCTGATCCCAGATGCTGCTCCTCTCTCCGCGGTCATCCCGCCTTGTTCCCTTTTGAAGACCCAGACGACCCCTGAGGCCAGCACGCTGTCGAGGGGGGCGCAGCTTTGACGAGAGTAACTAGCAGTCCCATGTTTTCATGTCCAAGTCTTGCGTTCCTCTTCAGCCTCGTCGCTTATCTGAGACCAGGGTGCTGACGAGTGGGGCCCAGCTGTCACGAGAACACATTGGACTAGCAATCCTATGTTTTCATGTCCAAGTCTTGCATTCCTCTTCAGCCTCGTCGCTCATCGTACCTACCCATGGTGCCATTGCCAAAGCCATTACTCTTGAGGGCAAAATAGCGATCAACAAGGTTTTCTACATGCCGAAACGGAACACTTGTGCAGCCGTCCGCGTGACACCAAGGATGCCATCCCCTCTCTCCTTCGCAGGCGTGCCCACGTCGCCGATGCCCGCGACGTCGGCGAACAAGTCACCCGCGCAGTCGTCCACCGCCTCCCCCCCTTTCAGATTGCCGGACGCCATACACCGGCCCCGTCTGCCCCGTGCTGGGCTCAGCGCCGCCCGGTTGCGTCCTGCACCAGTCGCTCGAGAACATCCATCGCCCCACCCCCATCGCGCCCGTTCATCCCGGCTTGGAACAGCCTCGTTGCTCGCGCTGCATCCCGCGCAACCCCGTCCGCTCCGTCCCGCAGCAGGCAGGCCAGTTTAAGCATAGCGTCGCGGTTATGGCACTTCTCGATCGCACGCTCGTACAATTGCGCCGCACGAGCCGCGTTCGTCCGCACTCCCCCAGTGCCTTGTACTAGCATTTCCCCGAGTTGCACCATGGCCTCGACGTAGTCGTGCTCTTCAACCGCGCGCTCAAGCAGCTTTGCAGCTCGCGCTGCATTCGGCCGCACCCAGTATCCGTCATCCTGCAATAGGCGCGCCAGTTCGACCATAGCAAAGGCATCCTGGGCCTCGTCGATCGCGCGCTCGTACAATTCTATTGCGCGAACTACATTCTGCTCCACTCCTGCCGCGCCATGTGACAACAGCACGCCCAGCCCTGTCATCGCGCGCACATCACTGCGCTCCAGGATCGCGCGCTCAAAGAGTTTCGCAGCTCGGACTTCATCCCGCAGAACACCCTCCCTTCCATTCATCATCACGAATGCGAGTTTGCACATAGCGCCGCCATGATGCCCTTCCCGGATCGCACGCTCGAACAATCCGGTGGCCCGAACCACGTTTCTCTCCACTTCCTCCGCCCCATCGTCCAGCAGGAGTCCGAGATAGTACATGGCACTGACATCACCACTTCTGTCGATTGCGCGCTCGTACAACTCGACAGCCCGACCCACATTTCTCTCCACTCCCTCTGCGCCCTTCTCCAGCAGGACTCCAAGATCCACCATCGCATCAACATCGTCGTGCTCCTTAATCGCCTTCTCGTACAGCTCCACAGCCCGCGCTGAATTTTGTGCCACCCCGTCCCCTCCCTCGCTCAATAAATCTGCTAGGTTGAACATCGCGTTGCAATCATGAGATTTTTCGATCGCACGCTCGTACAGCTCGACAGCCCGACCCACATTTCTCTCCACTCCCTCTGCGCCCTCCTTCAGCAGGTTTGCAAGATTCACCATCGCGTCGACATCGTCGTGCTCCTTAATCACGTCCTCGTACAGCTCCACAGCCCGTGCTGAATTTTGAGCCACCCCGTCCCCTCCCTTGCTCAATACAAGTGCGAGGTCGTACATCGCGTACCAGTCATGAGATTTCTCGATCGCACGCTCGTACAACTCGACAGCTCGACTCACATTTCTCTCCACTCCCTCTGCGCCCGTCTGCAGCAAGCAACCGAGATTCACCATCGCGTCGACATCGTCGTGCTCCTTAATTGCATCCTCGTACAGCTCCACAGCCCGCGCTGAATTCTGTGCCACCCCGTCCCCCCCGTTGTGCAATACACCTGCTAGTTTGTACATCGCGTTGCAATCATGAGATTTCTCGATCGCACGCTCGTACAACTCCACAGCCCGACCCAAATTTCTCTCCACTCCCTCTGCGCCCTTCTCCAGCAGGAATCCAAGCTTCACCATCGCCCGAACATTTTCATGTTTGTCTATCGCGTTTTCATACAACTCCACAGCCCGTACTGCGTCCGTTTCCACTCCTTCTGCCCCCTTCGCCAGCAGTTTTCCGAGTTGTACCATTGCATCGGCATCATCGTATTGCCGCACCGCGCGTTCATACAGCCCCACAGCGCGCTGTGCATTGATGCTGACTCCTTCCGCGCCCTCTGTCAGTAGATTACCGAGGCCCACCATCGCGCCGACATGACCATGTTCCTCAATCGCACTCCCATACAGCCTCACAGCTCGTGCGGCGTCCTTCTCAACTCCGTCTTCGCCGTTTCTCAGCAGGTTTGCTCGCTTGAACATGGCCTCTCCATCACTATCTTGCTCAGGACTCGCTGGTTGATTTTGCTCAGCGGAAATCACGAAAGCTTCTTCCATACTATGCAGCGCTTCTGTGGACAACTTGAACATGGCTTCAATATACTCACAAACGGCATAGGACCGCTGAACATTCACGACCTGCCCTTGTTAAATACCGGTGTTAAATACCGAGAGTGAAGAGTAGCGCAGATTTTACCTTGCTGCCATGCATGCGCTCCTCAATAACACATTGATGTTTCGTGCAGCGAGTGGAGATTGGTCGAGTATGGCATGGGACTGGGCCGATACAGTAGGGGGAAACAAGACCTCTAGAATCATGTCTATGTAGTGTATATACAACAAAGCGTTATCATCACATTAAAAAATCATAAAAATCTGCGGGTTTTATTTGTTTTCTACTTTGATCTCCACGGTTTCTATTTTTCTTTGGTAGGTTGACGCGCTTTCGAATTTTTCTGAAGTTGAAAGCATTCTACGGAATGTCTCTATGCTGCTGGTATAAATTTAGCTCAGAGAAAAATGCTTACTGTACGCAATCATTTTCTTTTGAACAGCTTCATGTGCGCCAACGAGTTGGTTTTTGCTAAAACTGACGAGCAGATGCTTTAGCTGTGTGGATGGAATTCTAGTTTCAAGAAACAAAAGTTAAATCGCGCCTTGCCTCGTCTGGAAAAATATAACTTTGTCCTCATATGAGGATTACTCCTCAGTAATAGTCCGATACACACTGGCGGACATTTTTTCCGTTGCAGCGGGATGTTGAGAGAATTCTTATATACACTCACTTTCACCCTTCTCATTGGCTTAATGTGGGACACATTTCAACTTATGGAAAATCCGCGTATTCAGTGCGCATATGAGGAAAATTTTCCTCTCCTGTAACTGTTCAGTCCCTAAACCGTATTTTTTCTGTTTCCAAAACTAAGCTCGATAGATTTAAACCAAAAAATACTATTTCTTTAGCGATTTGGACACTTCAAAGAGCCGAGCGCATCTTCAAACGAAAGCGCATCTGGGGCATCAACAGTCAACTTTGGAGATAGGCACCCGCTCCGACGACACGTCAACCAAAAACATTCAAATGAAGCCTGTTTAAAGAGATTTTCCTAATTCGTATTTCTGGCGCATTCAAAAAAGCGACGTGGCCCATCAATCAGGTCTCAAATGCAAGCCTCACAGCCCTCATCTTTGCACTTTGTCTACGAACCCTCCTTGTCGGTGACAAAATCCGAGCTCGAGCTGACCTTTCTAGAGCGAGAGCACATAACCTACGCATTTCGGAGGCCGTCTCCTTCCCACAGTTCTCATTCATGGCATCGTTTTTCGGAGATTGCCTCCCCCTGCGGACCTCCTCTCTGCGCTTCAACGCATCCAGAACTGCATCAGACGTCAGATGTGCCCCTCCCGTCCTCCCGTAGTTCTAATTCTAATAGTTCCATTCTCTTCAACGTCAGCATCGCGCAATAAACGTCTCCCTGAGGCACGAAAACTGCTAACAATCTGCGACAAAGTAGGCATTTCGGCGTTGTAGTCCTGTGAACTCATGTAATTGAAGGGTTGGAACGCTGGGTTATTGAGAAAGGAGAACGCGTGGACTGATCCCACTTTTACTTGTGCTTTCTGTAGTTCTATTCGGTTTTTTTAGTCGGCAGCATGCAGTCCATTATCGAGACGCAATGCGGCGCCCTTTTTGATGGCGCGAGATGGGTTTGCAGAGTCGGGGCGGAACTTCGGTTTGCACTATTTCCCGCGAAGGAGGCAGGAGGAGGTAATACGTTCCGCAATTTTATCGAAATTCTGGATACGGCTTAGGAAAATAATACGATTTAGGGACTGAACAGTTACCGGCAAGCACGATTCTCCTCGAAACTGTGTCCGGGCCAAAGTGGGACATGCATAAATATCCCATATCGAAATGGAGTAACTTTATTTAAAGACAGGGCGGTGTCCTAGCAGTAATGTACCAACCGTATCCTACCGGAAATGGCAAGCGCCTCCGTCTGACCAACTTACTACAGTGTGAGGACATTTTAGTGCAAAATTACATTTTACTGTAGTGTGAGATTTTATACTGTAGAGGAAGATTTTATATGAATTTTAGAGGAGCGCGCGCAGACAGTCTAGGAAATCCGGGCCGGACGCGTGGATACTTCTAGAAGGGATGGAGACGAAATAGAAGCGGGGAAGGTGGGCCAGTGTCGGCAGAGGGAGGTACACCGGACAGACCGGACTCAATCTCGCGAGACGCGACCGCACCCTTCCCCAGAAAGCACCACCACCCCCTTTTACCTCACAACATGATACTGTTGAGGATGTCCGACGCAGTCAGTATTGCTGGCCCTAACCCTGCCACCTACGATGGGTCGAACGGGTCAGATGTTCCCAAGTTTCTGTTAGTATGCAAAAACATTGTTGTGCACTGAGGGGGTAGAAGATGGATCCCCCTCGGGCAGAGCGCGCGCGTTCGGGCGCGTGTTGGGGGTTCGGGAGACCACCCGTAAAGGAACCGGTACGAGGCCGGGCGCTATGCGCAGTAGGGAATTAAAAGGGAAAAGGAAGTAAAGGACACTCCCAGGAGGGCCGGAGCGGTTGGGACAGGCTGGCGCGCACGCTACCGTAGTCGAGCAGGGGGCGCACGGTAGAGTTAGGTGGTAATCGGGGATGTAGATAGCTCGCGTGGTACCGTCGTGTGACGAGGACCGGCCCGAAGCTACGACTCTAGTTCCAGAAACTCAGATTGAAGACCCAAGGCTTGGTGAGAATTTACTTCGGGTCGGACGTCGGCTATATACTAGCCGGCGTGGGAGCTATAATTAATTAAACTGAACAATACTAAATTAAAACGGCGTCGGTGGCCGGAGAACTCCCGGTGGGGAGGTATGACGACCTCTTACACGTGGGAGATTGACACTTGCACACCCGTAGTAGCGGGTCGTAGGTACACGTGGCTCGTGGTACCCGTTTCCATGGGTACACGTGGGGAGGGTCGCGCTGGCCGGGGATACGCCACTAGGGACAGGTGCCCTGAGAAAAGAATGGTGGGTCAGTGCACTACAAACATGATCATGCGTGGTAAGCCGAACGAGGAGAATGCAGGAGCTATCTTATGCCACCTCGGAGGTGCCGCGTTTGACTACTACCATGACACCGACAGTCATAATGCAAGTCTGACCGAGGCTGCCAGTAACTGGGACGGTGTGAAGAGCGCTCTGTCAGACCGTCTTACGGTGACAGGTAGGCCTGAAGAAAACATCCAGAAGGCTATGAGTTGCCGATTAGATAGTGAAAACTTGCTCGCTTCGATGGCTGAAATGGAAAAAACTCTACTCGAAAGCTGGTTTCAACAACGAATCGAAGTACAGATTGCTACGAAATGCCGTAATGGTACATCTGGACGTTGCTGAGTTCCCGACCTATCGCTCTTCGTCGACTAACGAAGAACTGATGAAGACCGTGAAGGACTTTACCGCAGGTCGTGACTCCTTCAAGGTGGCTAAATATTCTGCACATTCCGTCGACCCTGTAGCGCCCAGGCGTGTATTGATGCGTACTGATATGGATCCTCGACATGACAAGCTCAACAATAATGTAGATTAGCACTGCCCACACCATGAGACTCGTTGTCCGACGTGTGGAAAGGTAGAACACACCACTGAGACGTGCTGGTCCCGTTTTGCAAGAAAGAATGTGGTTCGAGCGCGCCCCTAAGGTAACGCTGGCGCCGGAAGCGCTTATGGACCCGAGCGAGGCGTTTCTGCCAAAGACAACAGTGGCGAAGCCACCAGAGATTATAAGCTGGTCAAAGTCATGACTAAGTCCGCAAAGAGAGAATTGGTGGCAGCTACGAAACGCAACGCCGAAGGAGAAACCTTGCCTAAACAGTGGAAGAATTTTGAAGAAGTTTCGGTTCCGAGGCTACTGAATCCCACTCCAGTAGCACCCTGGGGAACTCTCGCTTGTAACAAGCCGCTGAGAGTGCCGAGATTGAAGGCTGCGCGTCAGAAGAAGAAGAATGTTTCAAAGAAGGCGGCCCTTCAGGAGCACGTTGACAAGTACAACGTCGTATCAGAGCTGGGGAATGCACGGTCTGGCCTAACCTTTGAGCAACTTGCCCGTGTAGATGCTGAAGGATCAGGGAAGGAGATGAAGCGCCTTTTCTGCAGGAGGTTGGGACGTTCTCGCAGCTTTGCTGGCCCTACGGATGTCTTCCCGAGACGCCTTTGCCTGTTTACTGTTCAAATATATTGAACCGATGCCCAATAACTACTGGATTCGGGTGCGGTGCCAAACATTATGTCGCCGCTCATGAAGGGGCTGTCCCTGACGCCAGAGAGCACGAAGAAACACATAACTGTGACTGATGGGAAGAGTTCCCTGTGTGTTGGATCATTGCGCCAGATCCCAGTCTCCTTCTGGGGGCTGGTGAGCAAGATGAACTTTCTCGTCCCTACGGGAACACCGTATGACATGATCGTGGGGATGCCGTCGTTGGATTTCCTGGCGGAGTACGAATTCGAGATATTGTACCGCCCCGGCCCAAAGAATTGTGTCGCTGACTTTCCCTCGCGTCTTCGATACGACGAAAAGAGGCGCGAAAAGGACGAGGTAGGCCTGTTATGGGCCGTAGCATTTACGAACGGAGATATGTTGGGAGATATGGAACCTCACGTTGAGAACACATACCGTTACCTCGAAGGTGAAGAGATGGTTAAGCAAGATGTTACGCAGATGCGCAGAATCAAGAAGAACTCCAGGCTGTTCTTTACTTGGAATGGGAGACTGTTTCGACGAACAAAGAACGGGATCAGAACAATTCCTTCTCAGAAGACTCGCCTGCAGATATTTCGTTGGCTGCATGACGACATGGGTCGCCGAGATTATACAACAACGAAGCAGTTCGTGCTTGATAGGTACTAGTAGTCGGGGGTTCATCGCGATATCTACGCGTCCGTACGAAGATTGGAACGCTGCCAAAAGGATGCACCCATCCCGACATACAAGGTCACGGCTGTGATACCAGCCTCTCAGCTCTTTGAGACGTTCTCGATAGACTTTGCTGGACCCCTACCAAAGACGAAGAACGGAAAGCGCTACATTTTGATCGCAGTCGAACATCTGACGAGATGGCCCTAGGCTTGGGCTACCGAAACTGCTACGTCGGCGGAAGTTGTCAAGTTCGTGAAGGAAGGGATCATCCATTCGTTTGGTCCTCCTCGGACTATCGTCTCGGATAATGCAACATGTTTCAGCGCGAAAGCGTTGAAAAACTTCATGTCACAGCACGGAATTTCTCGCCTACGCTCCTATTTCTAACGGAAAAGCCGAGCGTATGGTCGGGACTATCAAGCGTTCAATTCAGAAGACGCGATTAGGTCAGGGCGGCGCTAGCTGCAGATGTGAATCCGCACTGAAGCATAATCTCAACGGGTACAGGCGACGCCGACTGTCGGACGGGTTCTCCCCGTTCGTGCTGATGTATGGAATGAAGCTGCCTTTGCAACGGCAGACCTATCTGAACCAAATCCGATGGTGTGGCGTTCAGGGGCGTAACTTGGAACTATTGGCGACTCTCGCGCTCCGATCGACGAGGACTGGTAAACAGGAGGAGAGAAGCTGCAAGAGGATGACGGTTATCTCGCAAAGGCAGTTCAACATAGATGATCAAGTCATGGTCGCCCGAGGAATAGCCTTGGGAGGTCTGCGGAAGTGTCCTTTTCGGGAATCGAGGTACTACGGCCCCTGCTCGGTAGTACGGGCCAATCACCCGCAGTACACCCTTGTGTCGCCGGGCTTGCCTTAAAGTCGAAAGTCGACATGACATGCACGCACGACATTTAATCCCGTTTATTCAGAAACCCGCACATCTTAAGTAGATATGGTACATTGTACTACTACGCATGTTTTAGAAGATGACTCAGATGGATTGCGTTTCTTATGGATGAAATTTCTTTGTTGCTACCAGAAGGACTCTCTCGCACGACGGCCCTTACTATGTGAGAGGATGGGGCCACTATTACCTCTACGAACCCTCTTCTTCTTATTTTCCTGGCTGGGACTCTTGGTGACGCTTCTATCCCGCTTTTTCATTTGGCGCCCGACGCGCATATCGTCAAAGTACTGGAACTTGGTCGGGCCGCCAGCGGGGCAGCACAAGCGGAGAGAACGTTTCGTGAGCCGCATGAGATATCGCTCAGCACAGTCTTAAATAAACGCCAGTTCTATCCTTGCGTCTAGACAAATCCCGAGCTGTAGGCGATGAGTGTCAATAAGACGGAGGACGTAAACAATCGCTTCCACAATTGTCGACAGTTGAAGTAGCTATCCAACGTCAGAACTCCGCCATAACGGAGATCTGACACTTGACCTGCCTTGAACGGATGCCCTGTAGTGCAATACCCGGCCTGCGAAAGGGACATCAGGGGGGTACTGTAGTCCGGATTGGGGGACTTCATGAAAATAATAGTGTAAAATGAATCGCACTGCAGTGTGATTCATTTTACACTATTATTTTAATTATTTATTTTAATTTAGTAACAAACTAATTATCTAACATTAGATTAGATTTAGGATCTAGCGCCGAGAGCTACTGCAGTGACTCCGGCGAGGCGATATACACCTTAGCCCTCTGACTCACGAGTCAGTAAAGGTAACCCGAGTTGCCAGAGTTTGATATCGCCTTGGTCGAAGTCCGTCTTTTACAAGACATTCCCTTCTACTCTAACCTACGGTATCCTTTGCGCTCGGGGGTCCCCTTTTTCCTTATCAATTTTCCTTTACTTCCCTACCCTAATTTCCCTTAATCTTGAGTTGGTCCCACCTTGTAGGATTGCGATCCGCAACGTGACGTCATTAGCCATCGGGCTTCTGTGTGGGTGCACCAGTGGTGCTTTTCTCAGCGTTGGTTCCATCGGAATCTGGTTGCGACAGATCCGGTGTTAGTACTTTGCCATCGGGCAGTACGACGGTGTAGCGCTGCTACGTTTTCTTCTTTCCCGACGGGCTACGTTGCGACTTCCCCGTCGAAGACCTTATCAAGGGTATAAGGTGTACAAGGCGCTCTTCGAGCATTGGATTTACGACCCATCGGACCAGGTTTACCTAGACACCCCTCCGAGCTCGTCGAGAAGTTGCCTTTACAAGTTTCTACCACCATTTACCGATCCCGGGCTGGGCCCTTCTCTTTGTCCCCCCTCTATCAGGGATCGGAGCTACTGCGGGCCGCAAACCCGCTTAAAGAGGACAGGGAGCTTCGAACACTCCGTAGCGCTGTGCCGGTGGCAGTTGTTGTTTTTGTTGTTGTTGTTTGTGTTGGACCGTCGGACCTTGGTCTCTGCCTGACAGGCGCATTGGACTACAAAAGTGGTCTCCCGACCTAGAACTAGTTCTGTCTACAACAAGCAAGTGGTCTGGGTACGGAGTCTCTTTTTTATTTTTTTGTTCGTATCTTTTTTTTAGGTTCGTTCGCTACGCCGAACGATGTCAAAAAGCGCACCCCAGGACGTCAGTCCCGGAGCGAGCGAGAGCGGATCGGCACGGGCGTCGAGGATCCCGAGAGGTCCTCGCACCCGGAGCGAGGCCAATACGGCCACGGATCCCGGAGATGAAGAATCCCCTACGGGGATTGCCGCCGACAAAAATGACCTCGACGAGAAATTCGAGAAGATGGGCAGCAAAATTCACCGAGAGAATAAGAAAATTCTGGACGATGAAATAGCCCTGTTGCAAAAGCAACTTGGGTTGCAAAATTCCGAGTTCCACACGGCGTTGGAAGAGCTGACCGCGCACGTGGGACTCGTCGAGAAAAAATGGCGACGGGACCGACGGCATCGAGCCGGAGGTCCTCGTTTTATTGAAGCTTTCGGTCAAGGACGCGAGACGCGACGCGAATCAAGCCTTGGAGTCCTTAGGAAAATTAAGAACAAGCATCGATGACCGATTCGATCGCGCGGGGCAACGTCTCAAGGACCTTGAGCAAGCCGCGGATCAAGCTCCGCAAAGATCGGACGACGAACCGCTCCCTTCGGGTAGAGAGGGCGACCGTCGGTCCAACAAGGACAAGCCCGCTCGTCAGCGGAGCTCCAAGTCGAGGCCCTCAAAGAAGGACAAGCGACGTACAAGAAAGGGTCACTGTAGTGACGATCCGGAGGACCGCGACTCACAGTCGGAGTCACTTAGTCCCCCTGAAGATGGTAACGGCGGTTCGTCGAACCATTCGGGCGATTCGGAACGCCGTTCAGAAGAAAGAAACGGAATTTCGTCAAGCAAGAAAATTTCCTCTAGACGAGGCGGAGTCACTTCGTCCGCCTCGCGGAGAGACAAGGACGCGGAGCCCGAAGATGTCGCAACGCGGTGCGGGCCGCGATGGGAGGAGTTGGAGGAGCTGAATCCGACCAACTACCTCTTCAAGAAATTACTTTCGTACCGAACGTACCGCTTGCGGAACCCGCAGACATATTTGTCAAGTTCCCGGCGGACCGCCGTGCGAAAAATCAGGAGAGATATTCCGCCTAAGGTGAAGAAGGACAACACATTCACAGGTGAGGACGGGGTTCTTGTGTTGGATTTTTTGGCAAAGTTAGTTCAAGAGTTTGATACTAAAGAAATGAACGAGGGGCAAGCGATCCGCTTGTAGCCCGAATTTCTAAGCAGCATAGCCTTGAGACAGTACAGTTTTGTGTCTCAGACGGCCGGGTCCCATCATGGAAAGGTGTCCGTTTGGCCAGAGGCCGTACAGTGGTTGTTGAGGAGTTTCGCAACCGGCGAGGCGATCCGTCAAGTCGTGCCCGCATTGCGAGATGTTCAGTAAAGACCATCTGAAGACGAGATGGGAATTTTACAATCGCCTAACAGACGGGAGTAATCGCTGTGGGAATGTTTATTCCAAGGAGGAGCAGATGACAATGTTCATCGAGGGGCTAGATGCCAGTATTAAGCCCATGGTCTCGCAGTATCGACAAGATACCCGAGAGGTCTCATTTTTGACATTGGTAAATTACGCAAAGGCGCATGGCTCGGCTAGCCGCGCCAAGGACAAGAAGACCAAGAAGGTCACGATTCAGACGCCGTCGACGTTCAGGGCGGGGAAGAAGCCGAGGGCTTCTTATCCCGGTCGTAAGGGTCACGCCGCAGTCCACTTAGCCGAGTCAATCTCCGCGTCAGATGAACGCGGTGCGCACGGAAGCAGCGAAAGTCATTATGAAGGAGCATTGGTAGCCGAAGGAAATTTTATTGAGCCATCGGAGGGCTACGGACACGAGGACTACGGGGCAAGCGGGTCGTCAACTTTACCGACGCCCACATACACGACGGAGTCGTTTTCAGAGCCCACGGATCCCGTGATGATGTTCCGGGGTCGCGGCCACACGCCGGTGCCGTGCAATTCGATGGAAGACAAAAGGTACAACGCTTCGAAGGCCAGGCTGGATGGAAAGGCCGCAACATCAAGGAAGGCCGCCGGCCCGTGGAGGACCTAGGCCGCGATATCTCGTCAAGAAGCACGGACTGGTGTGCTATCACTGTTACGAAAAGGGGCACGCTGCGCCAACGTGCATTCTTTCCCTACAGGAAATGCACCGAGTTTTGGGAAATTATGAGGCGTTGTCTCCGATGGAAAGGTTAGGGATACCATCGACGAGTTATCTGAAGGTCAAGAATTGGTTCGATTCGCAGACGGCGAGCACGCAGAGTGCTTCAACGCCGAGGCCGAACCAACCCTTCAGAGGGCTCGCCGCGGGGCCCGCGTCGCCGGACGTGAGAAGGAACCCGCAGCCGCAGGGAAACTAGAGAGGGGGAATCTCGAGGGAGTCACGAGAGGCGCAGGTTCAACGTACTGCATCCGGGACTCAGTCCCGTTCCCCGCTCTAGCAAGAAGGGAAGGCCTCGACGAGGAGGTAGTTGAAATAGGGGGTAAGCGAAAGGAGCCGACTGTTGTCAAGAAAATTCTAAGTCGAGACAAGAATCGTCCGATGGATCATATTCGTAGGCCCTGGTACAGGGTTAAGCGACAAGAGTGTCCTGACAAGATCTTGGTCCTCGCGCGAAAAAACTACAAAGTTTACGCGGATATTGGATCAACGGTCGGATTGATGAGTCGAGTGTTGTCTGTGTTGGACACAGATGCCGGACCGAATTTGGTTCGAAGGTCGGAACTTCCGGCAGGAATGGAAATTGTGGTACAATTCCACACCACGACCCCCGATGGGAGATGAGCACCGCCTGGACGGGCGGTTACTACTGTAGCAATCGTGCACGCGCCGTCGGAAAGCGCAGTAGTACCTCCACGGCGTACACGTGGCATAACCGTCGACGCCGGTCGTGACCACGGGCACACGTGTGCGACCCGTCCGGTAAGTAATTAGCAATTAGTAGTTAATGGCACAAATTAGCCAATTTAGCACAGTAGCTGGTATACAGTAAGTAACAGCTACTGTAGCGGGACAGGTGTCCTGGCGTCCCACTTAGGGGTTAAGACCGGGGGCACCTGCCCCGTTCCAGTAAACGGGGGCAGACTCGCCTCCCTTCCCTTTACGGCTAATTGCTATCCCGTTACGGTTTCTCTTTTAGTCTCAGGCTTCCAACCCGTGACCGGCCGTCCGGATCTAACACTACCGACCGGCTGCCCGTCACCAGCCACGTGAGCATTCCCTCTTTTCGAGTCCTTCCGTACGGTTTGCGTTCGCACGTGGGTTACCCAGCGGCGCGCGCTCCCTTACCTCTAACCCCCCTCGTTTCCGAGTGGTCGGGACGAAGGTAGTTATACCACATTTCGGTACTCTTGTGGAGGGGAAATAACTACAGAGGTTGAGCCCGCACTGGATCGCCAGCGCGAGCAATTACCGATCGGATTGAAAGAGGTCGAAAATCACCGCGTCGATCGCCAGTGATCATCGACGATGAACCGTGCGGATTCCGCCGGAGAAGATACCGCCTCCGGGCGAGCAAGTACCTGCAGTGGCAGAGGCGCACAGCGCCCCGGGATCGACAATCCGGAAGCCCTGCTACGCCCGCTCTCTACCAGGGGCCAGAAGACCCCTTCCGTTTCGGACACCACCGCCGGGCTACCGGCTGGTGGGGGGAACCGCGTACAAGTACTGTACGACGCGTTACTCCCGCGACTACAAACCTGGATGGGGGATTTCTTCGCTGAGGAACTACCTCAGGTCGTCCAGGTTTGCCTCGACCGAACGGCACCAAGACTGGTGGCGGAGCATGCGGACACCGCGCTCCGCGCCCTGCTGGACGAGAAGATCGCACCCCTCGAACGCCACGAGGTGGTGGCAGCGCTCGCCGCGGAGGAGGACGAATCTCCGACCGCACTGGCTGTAAAGGGAGCTATTAGCTCTGCCGTGGTCATCCGTCTGGCCACTACATTTACCGAAACGGGAGGCGCGGTACCGCCGCCGGCGCCGCGCCGTCAAACCGTTCCGGGCTCAAGCTTTAATATCGCTGATCCGATCGGCGCCGTACCCGGGATTGATAGGATGGATCCTCACCCGGAGGGCAGAGCCATCTATCTCCCAACCGTTCACGGTGCTGCAGGGAGGACCACAGAAAATGTCCTCCCCATACTCGCCGGTACGGGCGACCCCCGCGGGACAGACAACCGCCTGGGGCTCCCCGAGACTAAGAATCGGGACCCGTACCGGTTGAGCAGAAGACGTGCACCCGGCACGCACAGGACCGAAGCGGAATACACCTGGTATTCCGACGCAAAAGACCCCCGTCACAGAACGGATGAAGACCGCGAGGCACGCCACGGGCGATACCGCGATGCCGGAGGGGGAGGATACCCCTCCGATGATGACCCATCTGGTTCGGAAGACTCTCGCAGGCGGGGCCACAGGGCACGCCGCGACAGAAGCCGAGACCGGCACCGGCACGACCCGTCCGACTCGGAAGACTACCACACCGAGTGGGATGAGGAGCGTCGTCGCTCGGGCAGACAACGCCGGACTGCTCCGAAGAGCGACGAGCGACGGCCCACGGTAATCAGGCCCCTCAATGACCTGTTTACCAAGGCCGTCAACTACAAGACCTACCGCCTGGAACGGCGTAGCTCGCGCTACGACTCTACAGTAGCGCGGCACATTAACCGTTATCGGAAGAAACTGGACGTGCAGATGAGGTCCCACACGTTCAGTGGTCAAGATCCGATTGCGGTATTGGGATTCCTCGCACGCCTCAAGATGGCGTGCGACCACAACGGGATCACCGAGGGAGCTGCCGTGTGGTGCTTCCAGTTCTACCTCACCGGTCAGGCTCACGCCCTACTCCAGTCCCGCCTCAATGGAAATACCATGGCGCTCGACGTGGAGCGGCGCGAGCTGCTCCGGACATACCCACAGGTAGTCAACTTTCTGTTGCGCACCTATGCTACCGACGAGGTAATTTCCGAAGCGGTTGGGGATGTGACCTCCTTCCGTCAAAGTTCAAACATGACGGAGGAGGTCTACAGTAACCACCTCTGGGACAAGGCACTCCGCTGCGGTACGGTATTCTCCGACAGGCGGTTGAAGTCCCTGTTCGTAGAGGGGTTACTGCCCGCCACGTGCGCGCAGGTTCGTAATTACCTCGCCACGCACCCGGATGTGGACTACCAATCCGTCGCTCGCTATGCGCAAGCGATCGGGGAAACCAATCGGGCCTCCCGTCGACAAGGGATGTCAGCCATGGCTCACCGAGAGCCGTCCGGAGCGGCTAGAAGATTCGACCGCACCACAAGGACGAGGCCCGTGCTGTCGGTTGAGTCGGCATCCGACATCCCGACGGCCGGGGGATTGGCTGAAGAGGCAATCCTGGCCGTGACGGACCAAACCGCCACGCCGACCTCGATGAGCTCGCCACCGAAAAGTTATTATTCGTCGCCGGCAGCCTCGACGGCGAGCGCCCCAGTTCCACCTGCCAACCCTGGCGACGTGCGCACAGGACCGTACCGGAGGCAAGGGCAGGATCCCCGCGTCCGGTTCTCCGGCGGGAGATTTCCGGGACCGCCACCGTGCCGGTTCTGCCTGGACACCACGCACCGACAAGAGGGGTGCCCCGTCGTTGCCAATGCGAGCCTGCGGGCCAAGCTTCTGGAGGCACGAGAGGCCAATTACCAGAAGCTACGCATCCGGCAAGGCCTCCGCCCGGGATTCCCGTTCAACCGCCAGGGGCCGTCCGCTTGGCGAAACCAGCGTCAAACGGCCCCCGCGGGCGTCAACGTGGTCGAGGAACCGCACCTCGACCATACCGAAGACCAAGTGGCGCGAGCCGCGAATGAAATCCGCGAGGACTTGCTGCTGACGGGGGAAGCCGGGGAGGGCGCGTAGAGGCGACGACGTCTCTCCCCGTGCCCAGCCTCAGAAGCTTAGGCACCCCCCATCCGGCTGCGCCAGTGGAAGCGCAGCCGGGTAACCGAACGGAAGTCCAGGCCATCTGCTTCTTCAACAAGCAGAATTACAAGATCTCCACGACGGTTGGTCAGAAGCCGGCGTTGATGGTCGCTATCACGCCAGTGCTTGACTCAGGAGCTGGCCCGAACCTCATCCATTTACGGTGTGTCGCCGAGTCGTGGCGACCATCGATAAAACCGGTTCGGAGCCCAGCGCTCATCGACGCGTCAAACCGCGCGATGAGGGCACTAGGGGAAATCCCCCTGCTCGTCCGAATCGGTGAGTTTGTGGCGCACGTCCCGTTCCTGGTAGTCACGAGCCTCGCCGTGGACTGTATCCTTGGTACGACCTTCCTGGATCGCCACGTCAAGGCGATCCTCCCACCGCAACGGAAGGTCGTGTTCCACGACGCGCCACCCGTGGCGTTGGTCAGAACAACCCCCGCGAGGCACGACCGCAAGATGGCCTCGAGGAGCACCGCACAACAACTGCCGCCGTCGGATAAACCCGAACGGAAGCAGGTGGCGTTCCCCGCCAACACACCGTCACGGAAGATCCGCCTCGTCAGAGGGGTGACAATTCCCCTGATGACGCAGGCCATGGTGAGGGTCGCCACGCCGGTGGGGGGGCTATGTTTTTTACAGAACTCCCCAAAAACCGCGCACAAGAATTTGACCCTCATGCCACAGGGGGTCATGGATGTTGCCCCCGAAAAACCGTTCTCGGTAATGCTCAGCAATTTTGGGCACCGCTCGGTTCACATCCCGAAGCATACCGTAATCAGACTGGCTCTTCCGTCGCCCACTCACATCCTGACCCTTGGCGACTCGGCCGCGGAAGCGGCCAAAGCTAAGGAAGGGGGAGGGATATTTAATTCCAACCTCTCAACCGCGAAGGATGGCGCCGAAGAAGCCGCCGATAACCGTACGGACAAGGGCGGGGCTGAAAAAAGCCACGCCGCCCAAGGCGCACTTCGGGGCGGTTGGAACGGATGAACCCGAAGACACCGCCGCCCCTGAGGAGGACCCCAACGCCTGGCAGGAGGACGTCCACATCGGTGCCGAGGACGAGGAGGTACGCTCGAGGTACTGTCCGAATTTAAGGACATGTGGACCGGCCGGCTGGGAAAAATCGGGGCCACGAAGCACCGGATTGAGCTCAAGCCCGGTGCTCACCCGATTTACCAGGCGCCTTACCGCGCTGGACCAACTGCACGGGAAAAATAGAAAACGGAGATCGACCGCATGCTCCGGGCAGGGGTAATCGAACCCGCCATGGCCGAATGGGCAAGCCCCGTGGTATTCGTCCCTAAAAAGGATGGTACCATGCGGTTCTGTGTCGACTACAGAAAGCTCAACGCAGTCACCGTTCGGGATTCCTATCCGTTGCCGAGGATGGACGAGTGCATCGACTCCCTCGGCGACGCTACTGTCTTTACCACGCTGGATTGCAACAGCGGGTATTGGCAAGTAGAAATCGCCAAGGAGGACCGCGACAAGACGACGTTCGCGTCGCACTGCGGATTGTACCGATTCCTCCGCATGCCGTTCGGTTTGAAGAACGCCCCCGCTACCTTCCAGCGGGCCGTCGACATCATACTATCGCGGGTAAAATGGGAAACCGCACTGGTCTACTTGGATGATGTTATCATCTACTCCAAGACCGTAACGGAACACTGCGCGCACGTCCGCAAGATTCTACGCCTACTGCGGGACGCCGGCGTGTCGCTGAAGCTGTCGAAGTGCGCCTTCTTCGACACCTCGGTCACCTACCTGGGACACGTGATTCGACCAGGGGAAGGTTGGAGGTCGAGCG
>NW_005179096.1:0-6294 GCF_000350225.1 Chondrus crispus | reverse complement strand
ACAGATGTCTGAAGATTCGGTGTTGCCCTCGTTGAGGGAGTTCTCCCCAGAACCAAACGGAATTGCGGTCATTCTTAGGAATGTGCAATGTTTACCGCCGGTTTGTGAAGGGCTTCGCGAAGATAGCCGCTCCGTTAAACCGGAAAACGGGCAAGAACCAACCCTTCGAGTTCGAAGTCCTGACCGATGAGGAATACGAGGCGTTCGTGGAATTGAAGAAGCGCCTCGTATCCCCACCGATATTGGCCCTACCCCGTCACGGAAAGAAGTACACCCTGGATACAGACGCGTGCGCGTACCAGGTCGGCTGCGCCCTACTACAGGAGCAGCCGGACAGCGACCGCCTACCGATCGGTTATTGGAGCCGCGCCCTCACGGACGCGGAGAAGAACTACACCACTACCGAGAAGGAATGCCTTGCTGTCGTGTGGAGCATCCTCACGCTTCGACCATATCTATATGGGAACACGCTTGACCTCCGTACGGATCATGAGGCCCTCCGATGGGTCCTCAACCTGGCGGATAGCTCCGGCCCGTTAGCGCGCTGGCGTCTCCGCGTAGCCGAGTACGACTACGACGTACAGTACCGACCTGGTATTAAGCACCAACTCGCGGATGGTGTATCACGCCTCCGAGTGAACGGCGCGACCTCCGAACCGGTTGACGACGAGGTCCCGTGTTTCGCGGTACAATGGCGAGAGGAGGACCATAACCCCCGCCAAGGTACCGTACACTGGGAGACCCCCGCAGACCGGGGAGAGCTGAGCACGCGTCCGCGGTTATACCCGAGGAACGCGACGTCTCATCCGTAACGGTGGAAGAGTTCCTTCGGGAACAGGCCGAGGAACCCTTCTGTAGGGCGGCCGCCGAGACCGTGGGGAATCCGGACTCGCGCTACGACGTCGACCGATACGGGTTCGTCGTCCGCAAGTCCCCCCTGGACGGGACCCTGCAGCGGGTTGTACAGAAACGGCTCAGGGCGAAGATATTGTACCTCGCCCATCATACCCGCCTGGCGGGACACCCGGGCGGTACGAGATTGTACTATACTCTCCGGCGGGAATATTATTGGCCTCATATGGCCAACGATGCCTTCAGTGCCGTACGGAATTGCGCGTCATGCGCTGCCACCCGGGGAACCTTGGTGAAGCACCAGAAGGATCTCAAGCTCTTCCAACAGTGATTGGTTATTAAAAAGATTTTTCCTTCTTAAAAAGAACTGCGTTTGAATATTGCCTAAGCCGAATTTAAGCCTATTTATGGCTTTTATACACAGGTCGCCAATTCGGGAAAGTATATTTATTCTTTGCGCACTGCAGCAAAGTGTGTAATTTTTGTGAAACTGTAAAATTCACGGTTTCAAAGAGTGAATAATTCCTTGGAGTCATGATGTAGATCAATCTCCTCTACCTTTATGTCGATGAACTACAGATTCGACAATCTTGACCCATGAAGTGCGGAGGAAATGTCGCAGAAAGAGATTGCATATAGCTGGCATTTCAGAGATGCCAGCTATATGCAATCTCGCAGTCAGTCGAGCACATGATGCTCGGCAAGCGCTCGAGGAGGTGCTACACGGCAGTCCGATGGAGGTCTTGATGGGGCAAAAACTCCTTTACGTTCGACCGCGAGGGGTGCACAAAGGAGCAGCAGTGGCTGAAGTGTTGAGACGCTTCGATGTCGAGGGTGAGGCGCCGGACTGGGTTTGTTCTATTGGTGACGACCTAACCGATGAAGACATGTTTAAATAAATATATCGCAATGCTGACGGGAAGAATATTAGTGTTCACACATGTACAGTTGAACGGAAGAGCACTTCAGCCAATTATTACGTACAGCATGTTGATGAAGTGCGTGACTAGTTGGAAAGGCTCACACAAGTAGATGTAAATTCGCCTTGATGGGGCATAAAATATTTGTATAGGAAGAAGACATCGCATCTTCTCAGAGCCTGTCGCTTAATGTTTTAGTCTCGGCCTTGCCTCCCTCCTCTCACTCCGTCGCTTGCTCGTGCACACATTGTTCGGATCGTCTAGCCTGTTTGGCAGCCAACCGTTAACAGTTCGACCCCTTTCCACATCTACCAGAATGCGATGGCCTCCTGACCTCATCCGGTTCGCTTCTCGCTATGCAATCTTCATATCGCGTTCTCGTTCAAACTCAACAAATGCGTAGTCTCTCAAAACTCCCTCTCGATCTAATGGCATAACAGTTGCCACAGGGCCATATGCCTCGAATGCATCCTGCAATGACTTCTCCACCATGGTAAAGGGCAGATTAGCAGCAAAGAGCGTGCAATACGCAGTTTTTGTCTTTGCAGAATCGTCGCTTTTTGGGTCCCACTGGTCTCCTCTCGTTTTTAACGATTTCCGAGGCCTTCTTCAACGCGGCGTTCCGAACACGCCGCCTTCTTTGAGCAGGTGTTTCAAAGGGTGTCTCCGGCTTGCTCTCACTTTCATCAGCCATTTTCGTATCGAGGGGTTCGGGGGAGAGGAGAGAGGAAGAAGGTCGAGGCGGCGACGGTGTCTCGCGGGACAACTCTGCAGCTTCCATTGCGGCGGGGACCACTGCAGGACTTGAAAATGGATAAGATGTGGGCGAGTGCAGTGATGATGCGGATAGGAAGCGTAAATATCACCACCCGAATCCGCCCCTAGGGGTGAAGGCGGGAGAAGGAAGAGAAGAACGACTGGGGGAGGTGCAAGAGAGGATGGCGAGCGATCCGTTTTTGGGGAGAGCGCAGGCTGTTCACTTGCCACACGCTCACGCGGCGTGGCACGTATGCCCGAGTCATAATACTGATCCATGGAAATAAATATCCTTATTACATAAAAAATCACATCCCGTTGCGCTGCGCTGCGCGTTGGTGTGCCGCGCGCTGGACACAGACCGCCTGCAGAGCGAGTGTACAAAAAGAAAAATATGACTATGACACAAAAATTAATTCCCGGAGACTCCCTGGGGGCTTGTCACTGCGCCCGCCCGCATCGCTTCGACCACGCCTGCTGCAGCTCCTGCCCGGGTAGCCCGCCCACCTCACCGACGCCCGTCCGTTTGGCGTCGCCCGCGCGCTTGCCATCGGCCGCCGGCGCGTCGGCCGCCGCTGCCGTATCTATACCGCCGCGCAAGCGCTACGCCCGCTCGCGACCCGACCGTCCACACCGCGCCCACCCCCGCTCCCTCCAAAATTGGCCTCCCTTTCAAGCCTGCAGTCGCAACGGCGCGTCCTCGGCTCGCCCGTGCCGCTCGAAGCCGTCGCGCTCCCGGCCTCTGTGCCTTCATCCACGTCTTGACAAACTGCTTATTGTACAGCTCAAACTGTGAGACATTCATCTCGTCGACCATTTCAGAGCTCCAAGTTTCGCCGCCTAACGGTCCCCCGAGCACCCCCTCAACCGACGCCACCGATCGCAGAAAGCAAATTCAGGTACTCACGCAACCGTCTACGAATGTAGTCATCCAGCCCGACATACGCCCCCGACGACGAGACAGACGCCGACGACGTGCCCGCCGAAAAAGTCAAGTCGCGCATGAATCACCGCTCGACGCACGTAATGCGACACAGCGGGTCGATACTCCCCGACACCGACACCTTGCCCGTCGTCAAATTGACCAGTGCGTCCACAATAGGCACTCTGCCGTTCCGCGGAGGCCGTCTGGGCGCTTGGAACCGGGGACGGTTTCCCGGGCGTAGACAAACAACAAGTGTCTCCATTCCCCGGCGACGGCGTCGACGACACTGGGACAGAAGAGCTCTTCGAGCCGCGAATCGGCGTCTGCTACTTGGGCGTGGGCTTCCCCGAAGGCCGCGTCGGCGTGGAGCTAGACTTTTGCAAAAATGCGTGGGCAGTCTGCACGAGCGGAGACTCCGTCTTCGCGGCGGCGGCCTTCTTCGCGGCCGAGGCGGCGGTCGACGAGAGTTGCAAGCCCACGTTATGCGACGTGCCTATACGGCAGGCCCTCCTAGATTGATTCGGAATGAGCTCTGCCACGAGCGGCAGTGAGGCGTACGGCTGGAGAATGACGCGATCGCCGTGTCCGAACAGGGCGAGCGGGAGGCCGAGGGCAGCGGAATCGGGCCCGTGGTCGAGCGGGGGCACGGCGGGGGCAATGGTATCCAGGGCGCCGATGATGTGTGAACACGGGGGAGTGTGCTCTTGGGATGAGGGTAGAGCACTCTGACTCAAATATGCTAAAAATATCACATTTCACTGTAGCTGCACTCCCAAATTATTCATTTTTCTGCTAGGGAGTTTAGCGCTACTCTTGTAGTCTCGTTCCGCACGATTTGGCCATGTCGAACTGCGAAACTGTGGTTTGTGTTCTTGTTCAGTTGCCCGGAGAATGACTGAAGGCAACATTGTCCGGTGTCTGCCTCAGGTAGTTTTTGAAAAGACGAAGAAGGCGCCGTTGCCCTTGTCATTTTATAAGGGCTTGCGATCCGCGCGCGGTATCTTTTATCAATATTATGTCAGATCGAAGAATGGGTTGCAAGACGATATGAAGGATTCCATCTTTTGGACTTAGGAGAGAGCTTGTCCATGACATCTCGCGTAAAGTGTCCACGGCTTCCAGAAAATCTTGAAGGCTACGAAGAACAGCAACAAACCCTCTCACGCGGCGTTTGTTCGAATCAACAAACATGACACCGCCGCTGTCAACTGCAGCTTGCTGATGTAATGTAGGGTAGATGTAGGACCAAAGAGACGGCCATTTCGAAGAAATGGACTCATTTCTCCAATGCAAAGCACTTCTCCGAGCAAACCGCAACCATTTCTCGTAACTCGACGCTTATGTTTCTCACGATTTTGGCCCAGTCACATAGGTCATGCATTCTTACGCCGCATGCTGTGCACGAAAACGAAGTTTTCAATCCCGGAAAGCGACAATGCTTCTCCCCAATCCCACAGGACATTCCTTCTTTCTCCTTTTCGTTGTCGGTTTCCTTTATTCCTCTCCGAGTACATCGCTCCAGTTTCCTTCGCTTGAAGGCTTGGTCTTGAACAGATGCGACTAACCTCTTTTTTGCCGCTTTGAAAATTTCCGAGTCATGTTCTAACGCGACGTATTGGATACCTAAGTCCAAACATGCCAAACCCATGGACATAGAGCCTGCTCTAGGATTATAACAGATACCTGCAGGTTTGCACCATTGCTCGAGAATAGATACACTGAGATCCTTTTCAATGTCTCTAACTTTAAGGATTTTGCCTTGTTCACAGCAGAGGGGATTTCGCGATTGTTGTACGTTTGTGACACAGTTCACCCACGACGGAAGGGTTGAGCTTCTGTAACCTTTTGCCAATGAGTAATGATGCTTTTGCCTGCGATCTGGTGATCTCCAGAATACTGCTGCGATGAAGCCTGACTCTTGAGGGTGCTGTGATAATGTCTTTCTCTTGATTGTTGACGGATCTTGTATGTAAAGCATGTAATGCTTCATCATTTCCATGCCCTCCGCACATACAACTGAAAAAAGCTTCGAGAAGTGAATAAAATTGCACACGATATAGCACACGCCGCTCTGTTTCATCGCCATACCGCAGTGACGTACAACCTGTTTCAGGCAGTCCTCATTAGATTCATCATCTTGTAGAACAGTCATGACCATATCGGCTTTCCCCTGCACCATTTTCCACTCATCGTGTTGTGTCATGAAGTCCTCAAGTGTAGCCTGCACAATCTTCCACCCAACCGGTAGTAATTGAGATGCCTCAATTACTGACGCTGCCTCTGCAACTGATTCAACTGGTCTCTCATTGTGCCGTTCACAGGGCCCGCCTGAGTATTGACTGTGCGATAAGAGGGATGCTTTGGCCGCAGAGCCCTCCTCTTCACCGTCTTTTGAGCTTCCATTCTCTGAAGTACCTGGAGATGATAGTTCAGTGTCTGAATCAATCGCAGGATGTTTATGTGTATCTGAGTGCTCACTGTTCTCTTGAGGTATTTGTTGCAATCTTTTTCGGGCGATTTCCAAATGGTTAGTCCCATTTGGCACCAGATTTCTGCACGCAGTTTCAAGTGGTTGTATAAGGTGCTTGCTGAACGCATGTTCCTGCATTTGGATATCCAGCAGCTGCGTACACGTCATTCTTTCTGCAATTGTGGTCATCTCATTCGGGATTTCGTCGTAATCACAAAGGGTTTTGAATTTTTCAAGCTCTTGAATTGCTTGGCGTAACTGCACCAACTGTGTCGAAACATCTTTGGGGAGAAGCGGCTTCGGAGAAGGCAAGCAATCTCTTTCCAGCACACTGGCGGCCGTTACTAGGGATCCGAGCTCGGTACCCAGGC
>NW_005179095.1:85508-172550 GCF_000350225.1 Chondrus crispus | reverse complement strand
ACCCCTTCGGCGCAAGCTGGGTCACATCTATCTGGAGTGGGATCACTCCTCCAAAATGCACTTCACCAAAGCTGAACTGATCAAGCTTCATCGCGGGTTTTCCCATCCCACATCAGAGAAACTCATCAATCTGCTTCGCTTGGCCCGCCCTTTTGAATCTGATGAGGCCACAAAGCAGTTTCTCGAGTCTCTGCAAGCTTCTTGTGACACCTGTCAACGCCTTGGCCCCACTCCTGTGCGTTTTAAAGTATCGCTACCCAATGAACAGGACTTAAAGTTCGGTGACGAATTGTCCATTGACCTGATGTTTCTAGATGGAAAAGCAGTACTTCACGTCATCGACACAGCCACTAGATTCTCGTCAGCCATCTTTCTAGACGCTCATGGCGCCACTTATGGCCAAAGTGTTGAAGGTATTTGGCTAGCCTTCGTCGAAGCCTGGTGTACCTTGTATACTGGCCTTCCAAATATATTTGTCTATAGACTTCGCGTTGACCAAGGATCCGCATTCACATCTGATCGATGGCGCGAGATAACTGCACAAGCTGGCATTCAACTTCGCATATCTGGTGTAAAAGCCCACTCGTCGTTAGGTATTGGAGAACGTCTTCACGGACCGCTGCGAAGGATTTATAGAAAAGTACGAGCGAACTTCCCGGACGCCTCTCCGTTCATTCTTCTGAAAATTGCAGTCAAGGCAATGAACGACACAATTGGAGAGAACGGTCTAGTCCCTTCTCTATTAGTCTTCGGAATTGTTCCGCGCTTCCCAATCATAAGTACGGAAATACCTTCGCAGCGTGAAAGAATGCAAATTCTTTCAACAGCCCAGATGGAAATGAACGCAATCATCGCAGAACGACGTGTACTTGCTGCTCTGAATCGGAACATCCCTGCAGCCTCCGATCGTGTGTATAATCTTGGAGACGAGATTCTAGTCTTCTCTGAGCAAGAGAAGCAATGGATTGGTCCATTCCTTGTTTGCAATGTTCACGGACGAATGATAACTGTTCAGAACAGCGAAGGAACTTATCGACAAACGTTTAACGATTATCAAATCAAGCCATACTACGCTTCCCCCGAGTCTATTCTTCACCAGCAAACTGCTCCATTCCGTAGTGGCAAAGCCTCAAATCCACCCAATAACGTCGTTCTTACTGAAGTTATACATCCCAATGATCCTCGTGCACAACAATTTGATAATGATAACGAAAGGAAATAGAAGGACTGATCGAAAGAGGTACTTAGAAGGTAGTGCTTCGCGATGAAGTTCCAGACAACGCAAACATCTTAAATGCACGATTCGTCCTTGCCATTAAAGACTCTGGAACAAACAAGGAAGTATGGAAAGCCCGATACGTTGTACAAGGCCACAAGGACAAGATGAAACGGTCATTCTTTCACGACACCTCAACGGCACGACAGTTCAGCGTCAAACTACTTGTCGGTCTTGCTGCTCTTTTTGACTTTAGACTCTTCTCAACAGATGTCACACAGGCATATTTGCAGAGTACGGAAGAGCTCTCCCGTGATGTCTATGTTAAACCATCATTTGAGTTCGACTTGGATTCTAAACAATTCTTGAAACTGCTCAAGCCGTTGTATGGACTAGCCGATAGTGGTGACTACTGGGGTAGAACGTTAAAGGATCATCTAGAGAAGGAACTTGGGATGAAGGCCAGTGTAACCGATGCCGCCTTCTTCTTCAAACGAATTAGAGAGAAGCTTACTGGCCTATGTGCTACTTATGTTGATAACTGTCTACAAGCCGGCACTGAAGAGTTTTGTCAACAGGCCAAGTGTGTCGAAAGGAAATTCAAATGTCGACCGAGGGACTACGACAATGTCCAATTTGCAGGTATTAAGATTGAATCCACACCTAACGGATTCCAAGTACATCAGAAGCACTATATCTCCAACATTAAGAACATCAGTAAGGAAGCTTCTTTCAAAGACTTTCGCTCACTTCGTGCCCAACTCTCTTGGGCCACTCGGTCCCGTCCGGATATTACATGCTCTATTGCACAGGCAGCTCAGGTTACTGAAGAAATCTTCAACTCGGACCCCACGAAATACTGTAAGGGACTTAATTCTGTGGTAAAACATCTCCTTACCATTACAGATCAGGTCCTCAAATTCCCTAAATTGGACCACAAAAGTCTTCGGTTACAAGTCTATTCCGATGCATCATACGGAAACAACCTTGACGGATCTTTTCAGTTAGAATATATCATTTTCCTTGCTGATGCAAATGATATTTGCCAACCATTGTTCTGGTCGTCGCACAAATCCAAACGCGTTTCCAGATCTGTCCTAGGAAGCCAAACAATGGCCTTTGCTGACGCTTTCGATATGGCCTTCGCAATGAAAAACGATCTTCACACCATGACCTCGCTCGACATTCCGATCGTTATGCTTACGGATAGTCTATCCCTGTTTGATGTTATCACTAAAGCAAAGATAACATCTGAAAGGCGACTAATGACCGATGTTAAAGTTGTCAAGGATGAATACCAGACACGTGAACTGCACGCCATAGGCTTCATTCGCTCCGAACACAACCCCGCAGATTCTTTGACCAAGGTCAAGAAAAGTGATATACTGATCGAAATGATACAACGGTCAATTCTTATACATCCTATCGACCAGTGGATCAATCGCAATTCGTGACCACATGACATATGCCACGAAAAAAGTTTGGGGAGTGTTAGACTTATTGACTAGACTACAGTAGATATCACACTTCTATGTTATCAATATCAATTCAGGGATTATGTAGGCTACATTTAGCTATCAATGATAGAGTCCCTTAAGAACGTGCCACCTACAATTCTACATGTTTTACGGTGTAACCGTTTAGACACATTTCGTGGGTGGCGCAACCTCCCTTTTATGGTAGTGCGCCTACTTTTGTTGTAGAGTCAATAGGACTATAAAGCCAGGTCGAAGACGCTACTCGTCTTCGACCTCAGCACATTCGATCACCTGAACCATCAACCCGACAACCCCGCCCATTGACCGTGCTCACCGTCCGTAGCGGTTCTGAGGCAATAGCCTGCTGCTCTTCCCCCTCCCTTTAAGGTAACCCTATTTACAACCCTTTTACCCATCACTAAAATCTCCTCCGGACCGCCCCCTTTCGGTCGGTCTCCCGACAGTTTGACCTCATATGAGGCAACCTTTTTTTGCAAAATATATATAATTAAATCGAAACTTTATAAAGTCAGTTTGGACGCCATTTCTTTAACGTTTATTCCCTCGGCAATAACATCTTGCAAAACATTGGGATAGCAGTTGTGAATACAGAGAAAGACTAAGAATCTAATGAAGTTGCAATGTTCTGTTGACATTTTAAACAGGCGTTTTGGTTTCGAAAATATCAACACCTAACGTTTTGAGATTGGGCAAAAAGGCTCCTTTTTTGGGCATTTTCAAAATGACTGGAAAAGACGTGTAGATCTCACCAAACTCCGCCCTTTCGCAACGCAGAAGTCAACTGCGGTGGCGAGAGTATCTTTTTCCATCTTGTTGAGCTAGCGCAAGTAGAGAAAAAAATAAGTTGAAAAGGAGCCTTTTTGCCCAACCCCAAAACGTTTTATGTTGATTTCTTCGAAACCAAAACGCCTGTTTAAAAAGCCAACTCATCATTGAAACTTCATTAGATTCTTAGTCTCTCTGTGCATTGGAAGCTGCCATCCCAATGTTTTGCAAGATGTTAATGCCGAGGGCAAATACGTTAAAGAAATGGTGTCCAAACTGACGTTTTAAAGTTTCGATTTAATTTATATATATTTTTGCAAAAAAAACTGGCCTCATATGAGGCCATGACTGAACTCATATGAGGTCAAATCGCTTGTCGTCTAGACACTAGATTCTGCAAGTACCCCTCTCACTGGCTCAATGTGGGACGCATAAGAAGTTATGATAAATATGCGAATGCAGTGCGTATTCGAAGAAAATTGCCTTTATTTGGACGGGAGAATTGGTCTCCAAAGTGTGCCAGGGTCAAAGTGGGACGACGAGAAATTTCACGTCTTGCACGCTTCATCTGTAATGGGAGAGAACCAACAAAGCCGACGCTGCCGTGTGCTTGCGGGTCCTCAACAACTCGCCTTCCTCAACCTGCATCCGCTGTTTTCGGGCTCTTGGCCATTGCGAAATTGGCAAGTCGTCGCAAACTATGTCTTCGAGAGGCGACACCGCAGACTGCGCTTTCAGACGTTTCTGAGAGTCAATATTTTTTTTGTTTGCAGTATCATTCTCTACAATAAACTCCTGAATGTGATAAACGTTGGGTACGGGCGCTTTTGGAGGATTCCGCCCCTCCAAACGAGCACGAACGGACTGCAAATTGCCAACCGTCGCTGCGTTTCCTGTTGCGAGGAATTTTCTATTAGATTTCTTAGGTGTGGGGTTCTTTGACAGGCATATATTCTTTCTCAGAATGTTGCGCAACACATTATTGGGAGCGACGGAAACCTCTGCAAAAGCATGAGCAGAAAACTGACCGTTTGTAAGAGCATGTGAATATGTTTTGAAACATTTGATGAAAGAGACAATGGGGAAACCATGGTACATTTGGGATTCTTAATTCCATTTAGGGGGTTCACATCACAGATAAACGAAATTTGGCGTCACAAATTTAATAAATAGAAGATCGTGGTCGATATTTCAGATCGTATTAGCAGATGGTCAACAGTTATTCCATATTGGCAATTAATCAACATAATATCAACATAAAGCTATTTCGAGCACAGAACGCTTCGTTTAATCTTTATCGGTTGTCATCACACGACAGTCTATGTGGAACAAGTGTTCATTCCATTTCAATGGGCAGAAGTGTCACATAACCTATATTTACAATGCTTTCAGTGTGTATTCACTTCCAGCGCTTTTCGAAATGGTACACAGAGGGAAAACAATTGGCAGCTACAGGACATTACCAGCTTACATCGGTCATTGATACACATAATCAGTGACAAAAAGGTGAAATGAGTTCACAATCCCACTCACTAATGCGGAATGGTGGTGACATCTGCCCTATCACCGTCCGAATTTCACCGTCGCCGTCCGAATTTTACAGTCATCGTCTGATTTTCACCCCTGCCGTCCGATATTCACGACCGCCGTCCACGCCTTCCGACCGCATTATTATTTACTGCGCGACCAATCAGGCCTCCATGCGCCCTTGTGCGTTCTTGAACAATGGCCGAAACGCCTTCCAAGGCCGGCGTCGTCCCAAGGATACGCCGGACGGCTTCTTCCCGCGCCGTACGCATCGCTACGCCAACCATACGGTCTCTAGAGTCTCGGCATGGCGGTTCTGCAGGCGAGCAATACCTCGCGGAGCTCGAGGTCCAGCTCACCCAATCTGAGTCCTCGTATGAAGGGTTCCACGTCCCATGTTCTGCTCCGAAGCCTGCCCCATGTGAAAACTCAGGCCTCAGCTCGACAAGTGCGAACGCAAAGCTGGATGCGCACAGAAAAGCGCTCAATCGAGCGTCGCAGGCAAAGTATCGAAGAAAGCGCGGCGAGCATGTGGCCGCTGCGAACGGAGACGCCGACAAGAAGTTCACCATCCGTGCCCTCACTATGGTGAATTCGTCCAGAGGTGGAGCGGTGCACTACATCCAGTCTGGGGACGCCCACATGTCGAAAGCTGAGGTTATTCATCGCTCTCGGGAAGTCGCTGAGTACTTTGCGCTAACCCTTCGATTACCGACCAACACACGGTTTGAGGTCAAAGCTGTAGCCGACATTCGCCACGGCGTAGACGAAAAAACAGGCTTCCTCGTCATGGCCTCTTTTGATATGAAGGCGGAGTCTTGGATCATCCGCAAGTGTGTCATCTCTGGTGAGATGGGGGACTCGCCAATGACTACAAATGGCATGAGGGAGCAAGGATGGCGTAGAGGTGCAGCGCGTACAGCATATACTGATCAAGTTCTCGCTTTTCACTGTAAAGATGTCGTCAAAAGCGACCCGGCGATCTCTAAAGCAGCGCTGATAGCTTACTTCGCGCCGTATGTGAGGTTCGCATCTCATATACCACCCGATCAGTGGTCGAGAGTGCGAAGGATTGGATACGTTTTAGCAAATGGCACTCCAGACGACAATATGTCTATGCTACCGGCATTACAGATGGAGATGCGAGCACTCGGTCACACTCTGGAGTACACCACTTTCGGTGGCAACGGCATGAGGGCCGTGATACATTCTGTAAGGAAAGCGGAGTATGATCGCCTACACAAGAAGGCATCCAGAATACCAGCCGCGCATCGCAATGAAGCTCACACTGCGGATCTTCTTCCCTGGAAAGAGTCCAGAAAGCAATTTTTGGACACACATGCCAATTTATTGTCACTTATTTCCAATCCTGGTCGATTGTACGTAGATTATCTCGCGTTTGCTTTTTCTTTCACGAAAAGGCAAGCCCCATCCTTGCTGACCCTTGTCGAAGCAGACGCATGCTTCGGGAAGCGCAACCTTGACGCGTACCAGTTGTTTACTGTCGTTGGAATCAGCTCAGACTTCAATGTGGTTCCGATGGCGTACATTTATATAAGCGGCAACGAAAGCGAGGAGACCTGGACTCGCGCTTGGGGTTTTGCGCGGAAAGAATTTCCGAACTTGGGAAGGCTTACAACCGTAGTGAGCGATGGCGATAAGGGGATCGTGGCTGGCCTGCGCAATATCTTCACAGTTTCGACGCAGCCGTTTCACGTAGCCTGCGCTCATCACCGCGCTGGAAATCTTTGCAAGCACGGCAAAAAGTGCTCGAAGATGTTTCATAAGCTCCTGAGAGCCCCTACAGTTGCTTCTCTTGACAACATCTCCAGCTCAGTGGCATTTTCTAGCCTGTCTACTGCAGCTCAAGCAGCATTGAGAAGATTACCTGATGCTCATCAATATCCAGCGGCGGCTGTTGCGCTTGGTGCTACCTTGTACGGAAAGGAAGCTTCTCAAGGTGTGGAATCTAACAACGCAGCCATGATGCCAGCTCGCTGCTATGATCCCCTTCTCAGTATTATCTGGCAAGGATCGCGGGACAGTCGCCGTTTTCACGAGATCTCTCAAAAAGCTCACGCTCAAGACCACTACCTACCCCCTCGCGTGAAAGCCCGTCTCCTCGCAGTCAGTCCCACTGGGGAGGTTCAGCCAGTGCAAGCATCATTTACCATCACGCACCAAGCTTTCAACGTCGTATGTGAAGGCAATGTGGTGTACTGTGTTCACTTGCGAATTCCAATTAAGGGTCATGCCGACAAGAGCCGCTGGCCAGTAGAAAAGTATCCATGCACGTGCGGCGTCCCAAGCATAGATCACATGCCGTGCGGGCACATGCTTGCAGTCGCATTCAGTATGAGCATTTTGTCAACATATCTGGTACCAACCGAACTGACTACGGGCCGCTGGCGCGCACAGTTTCCAGCTGAAGAGCTGGCCATAGTGCCGACATTGTCCGATGTTGCAGGATCTGCAACCGCGAGGAATAACGCACTCCACGTACCTGTCACAGCGCCGCCGAAGCGTGGACGACCAAACAACAAGCGAAAGCGCTCAGCGATTGAGAAGGTAACGAGAAACTTGCGCACGAACGCAGGGAATTAAAGCATGTCCCCCGCCCCTATCGTAGTACGTTGCTGTGTGCGCCCAGAACAGTATGTTCCACTGTTTCTGGGCAACATGCTGCTCATAGCATATCTGAACCTTGCTGCGACCAGCGGTCACTCTCCGGTAAACAAAACTTTTCTTCTTGTCCAATTCAACTTGTCTCCATCATATCACTCTTCCCCTCCAACGACCTCCTTATCACAGCAAGGGCCGCCTCAATCCCCGCTTCCAGCACGAAAATCCCGATGCACCTCTACGCCACCAAGGTCAAGCCTTAGTCCCTCACGATTCGCCAGGAATGCACCGCACATGCACGCATTGCGTGAATCCGAATGATCTTCTGCAGTGGTTTGGCAAACCACTGCAGATGATCATTAGGATTGTGCGCAGCGTAACGCTCACCATATCTTGCTCCTCGAACGCATAGCGAAGGAAGGCACGCGAGTAGTGCAGCGTGTTGGCGTCGCCGCACACCCAGCAGCGTCAGAACCACAGCGCTGGGCCTGGTCCACGCTCCAGAGCGCGGTCGAAGCATTTGAGCACGTGCCCCGAAGCTGGGTCTACTGCCTCTCTCGTGGTGGCTCTCCCGCGTACAGCTACGCGGGCGCAAAGCTGGCCACCTCTACACCGGTGGCTTGGACGGCGACGACGGCGATGCTGGTGGCGTGCGCGGTTGCGTCCGCGCCGCCGTGGACGTACATAGACATGCCTGGGGCGGAGCGGTGTGTTAGCCTGGCATCGAGCAGGTGGTCCACGCGATGACAGGTGCGATGCACTGTTTTGGCGCGCGCCGTCACGATTGCAGCGAAAGACGAACTTCGAAGGCGTGGCGCAGGTATGGCTGAGGGGACGTTCCACGATGCGTGAGTAAAGCGAAGACCGAAGGGTGACGGCGTCAAGAGATTGACGCCAACCTGAAAGCACTAAAAGGCCGCAGCGGCGGTATTTCCTGGAGATTGATTCATATTGTTCGCTGATCACCTTTTCTTCTTTCCTGATCACAGTAACAGCAATCTCCGATTTTCGCCACCCGAATAGTAACTAAACCATTTGCCATTGTGTGCGAGCTCCCTTTTCTTTCTGTCATATCATACGAGCTATGTGCTCTTTCTGTCATTTCTTCCGAGCTAGATTTTGTCTTTGCCGTTGTTTGCGAGCTATGTTCTCTTTTTGCCATTGTACATACTATCACCTCCGTTTCCCAATGCGGTGAATCACTACCTGCGTCTCTCAATATCATTTCAGACACTAGCACTGTTTGGCATTTACTTTGGATGCGCCCCTTTTCCCAATCTTGAGCCAAAATCGACGTTCATCTGCAGTTACAGTTATTCATTACACCTAAATGAAGATAAATCCCCCAGTGTTCATCCATGTCCATTTTACTCTCCATTATGACGACCCTTTCCAGAAAGTCCCTTGATGAAATCATCAAACGAATATATTTAATTCGTTGCGAAATAGTTTAGCAAAATCATATGCGCGAAACTATGCGGCGCGGCATTATAATTTTGGTGTCACAATTTGAGCCTTGTCACAGATTGAGCCTGTGAGAAGGGTATTGAAAGAGGCGATTTTTGTCATTGAAGACATCAGGCCTCATCACAATCCAAGACGTACAGCCATCCTAATCAAACTTTCTTCGGCCGGCGTATCGTACCGTGCAGCAAACACTGTGTACTCCAGTCCCTTCGCGTTAGACTCAATGCGCATCCCACGATTGAAGCGAGGGCTGTTCACCTCTATCACTGCTTCTTTGCAAGCAACCGAATCGCAATACGTGCTCATTCTCATCGCGTGCCCGCGGAATACGACTATGTGACCACGTGTGGCACAACTGTTGTACTAATCATATAGAACCCGCGAGACGGCGTGCTTCTCGAACACAAGTCCATTGGTAGATAGATGTCCGAGGGCTCGAGCGTCTATACACGCCTCCTTGTCGTTGCCATCGTTGTCACCGCCGCCGCCGCCACCGACGACCGGAATACCTAGAGCATTTGCAGCTTCCTGCGAGAAACACACCGTGCTCTTGGTCAACTGTACGCACACTTCCCCAGTTGTCGAACAGTCGTCACTCGACGTGCATCTGTCAAATCCGACTGCAGGTGCACAAAAGCAAGTCTCGCCAGCAGGGCACGTGTCTATGCTTCCTTCTACGCAGATTCTTCCTACCGCACACTCAGATGAATTCGTGCAAAACTCTCCGGTTAGCCCCACACGGTTTGCTGTCGACAGAGATTTAGAAACAAATCCCACAAAGTCTTTTGAAATTTCCATCAGAGCTGCTTTTCTCCCAGCGTATCGTCCGATCTTACTGTTCAGCATACGAGTGTTTTGAAGAAAGGAATTGATTACAGATGCCGTGTTCAGCCCAGGATATTTAGACTACGAGGCGGTCCGGGGTTGGTTGATTCCATGATCCGTAAGCCGGCCGGCAGGTATGGCAACACTGGGTCGGGATATCTTGTAGTCCTTTGGACTGAATGCATGTGTCCTTCTTACTGTTTTGTGCGCTGCTTTGTGCGCTTGAAGAAAGGCGTAGATCGACGCAATGACTCGGAATGAGCGCAGGAGATTTGGGTAAATTCCTTTTGCGCAGAGATGTAATTTTGCTCCTTCTCAGGCGAGTGTTCTACAGCAGAATACGGCTCTTTTCTGTCTGAGGTAGCCTTTGGGCGTGAAACAAGAGCCATTTACCTGAGCGAGAAGGCGATATCGGGGCTGGAACAGCAAGCGGGAAAGCAAAGAGGGTACACACCAGCGATAAGCGCAGCAGAATAAGCATGTTGACGTGCGGTTGTCACGGGAGCTGAGGAAGCCTGAGAGAGAGAAAGTGTTAGCTGAAACATGGTGAGTGTCAGAGGTCAGGAGTACTTAAGTAGAGATGGTACACGGACCAAACGACTGTGTGAGTATCTCGACATCAGGGCGGTGATACGTTACCATTGGGAACTGTGCGTATACCGCACCAGATGAAGGTCATTTCCCCGTTGGCGCTAACTACGGCAACATTGAGACCCTGAGATGAGGATGGGTAACGTCATCAAAGGCTTACGCTGCGACATGCATATCAAAAGCTGATGAGGCGATGAGGTTAAAATTGGATGGGGTTTAAATCATACAGAACCTTCCCGGATACTGCAGACCCAAAACAGACACATGCATGTGCGAATTTTGACTGAGAGAAGTGTGCGTCAGAAAAAGTGAACTGTTGCAGCGCATCTCTTTGTGTCGGGAGACCGACCGAAAAGGGGGCGGTCCGGAGGGGATTTTAGTAAAGGGTAAAATGGTGGTAAATAGGGTTACCTTAAAGGGAGGGGGAAGAGCAGCAGGCTATTGCCTCAGAACCGCTACAGTTGGTGAGCACGGTCAATGGGCGGGGTTGTCGGGTTGATGGTTCAGGTGATCGAATGTGCTGAGGTCGAAGACGAGTAGCGTCTTCGACCTGGCTTTATAGTCCTATTGACTCTACAACAAAAGTAGGCGCACTACCATAAAAGGGAGGTTGCGCCACCCACAAAATGTGTCTAAACGGTTACACCGTAAAACATGTAGAATTGTAGGTGGCACGTTCTTAAGGGACTCTATCATTGATAGCTAAATGTAGCCTACATAATCCCTGAATTGATATTGATAACATAGAAGTGTGATATCTACTTTAGTCTAGTCAATAAGTCTAACACTCCCCAAACTTTTTTCGTGGCATATGTCATGTGGTCACGAATTGCGATTGATCCACTGGTCGATAGGATGTATAAGAATTGACCGTTGTATCATTTCGATCAGTATATCACTTTTCTTGACCTTGGTCAAAGAATCTGCGGGGTTGTGTTCGGAGCGAATGAAGCCTATGGCGTGCAGTTCACGTGTCTGGTATTCATCCTTGACAACTTTAACATCGGTCATTAGTCGCCTTTCAGATGTTATCTTTGCTTTAGTGATAACATCAAACAGGGATAGACTATCCGTAAGCATAACGATCGGAATGTCGAGCGAGGTCATGGTGTGAAGATCGTTTTTCATTGCGAAGGCCATATCGAAAGCGTCAGCAAAGGCCATTGTTTGGCTTCCTAGGACAGATCTGGAAACGCGTTTGGATTTGTGCGACGACCAGAACAATGGTTGGCAAATATCATTTGCATCAGCAAGGAAAATGATATATTCTAACTGAAAAGATCCGTCAAGGTTGTTTCCGTATGATGCATCGGAATAGACTTGTAACCGAAGACTTTTGTGGTCCAATTTAGGGAATTTGAGGACCTGATCTGTAATGGTAAGGAGATGTTTTACCACAGAATTAAGTCCCTTACAGTATTTCGTGGGGTCCGAGTTGAAGATTTCTTCAGTAACCTGAGCTGCCTGTGCAATAGAGCATGTAATATCCGGACGGGACCGAGTGGCCCAAGAGAGTTGGGCACGAAGTGAGCGAAAGTCTTTGAAAGAAGCTTCCTTACTGATGTTCTTAATGTTGGAGATATAGTGCTTCTGATGTACTTGGAATCCGTTAGGTGTGGATTCAATCTTAATACCTGCAAATTGGACATTGTCGTAGTCCCTCGGTCGACATTTGAATTTCCTTTCGACACACTTGGCCTGTTGACAAAACTCTTCAGTGCCGGCTTGTAGACAGTTATCAACATAAGTAGCACATAGGCCAGTAAGCTTCTCTCTAATTCGTTTGAAGAAGAAGGCGGCATCGGTTACACTGGCCTTCATCCCAAGTTCCTTCTCTAGATGATCCTTTAACGTTCTACCCCAGTAGTCACCACTATCGGCTAGTCCATACAACGGCTTGAGCAGTTTCAAGAATTGTTTAGAATCCAAGTCGAACTCAAATGATGGTTTAACATAGACATCACGGGAGAGCTCTTCCGTACTCTGCAAATATGCCTGTGTGACATCTGTTGAGAAGAGTCTAAAGTCAAAAAGAGCAGCAAGACCGACAAGTAGTTTGACGCTGAACTGTCGTGCCGTTGAGGTGTCGTGAAAGAATGACCGTTTCATCTTGTCCTTGTGGCCTTGTACAACGTATCGGGCTTTCCATACTTCCTTGTTTGTTCCAGAGTCTTTAATGGCAAGGACGAATCGTGCATTTAAGATGTTTGCGTTGTCTGGAACTTCATCGCGAAGCACTACCTTCTAAGTACCTCTTTCGATCAGTCCTTCTATTTCCTTTCGTTATCATTATCAAATTGTTGTGCACGAGGATCATTGGGATGTATAACTTCAGTAAGAACGACGTTATTGGGTGGATTTGAGGCTTTGCCACTACGGAATGGAGCAGTTTGCTGGTGAAGAATAGACTCGGGGGAAGCGTAGTATGGCTTGATTTGATAATCGTTAAACGTTTGTCGATAAGTTCCTTCGCTGTTCTGAACAGTTATCATTCGTCCGTGAACATTGCAAACAAGGAATGGACCAATCCATTGCTTCTCTTGCTCAGAGAAGACTAGAATCTCGTCTCCAAGATTATACACACGATCGGAGGCTGCAGGGATGTTCCGATTCAGAGCAGCAAGTACACGTCGTTCTGCGATGATTGCGTTCATTTCCATCTGGGCTGTTGAAAGAATTTGCATTCTTTCACGCTGCGAAGGTATTTCCGTACTTATGATTGGGAAGCGCGGAACAATTCCGAAGACTAATAGAGAAGGGACTAGACCGTTCTCTCCAATTGTGTCGTTCATTGCCTTGACTGCAATTTTCAGAAGAATGAACGGAGAGGCGTCCGGGAAGTTCGCTCGTACTTTTCTATAAATCCTTCGCAGCGGTCCGTGAAGACGTTCTCCAATACCTAACGACGAGTGGGCTTTTACACCAGATATGCGAAGTTGAATGCCAGCTTGTGCAGTTATCTCGCGCCATCGATCAGATGTGAATGCGGATCCTTGGTCAACGCGAAGTCTATAGACAAATATATTTGGAAGGCCAGTATACAAGGTACACCAGGCTTCGACGAAGGCTAGCCAAATACCTTCAACACTTTGGCCATAAGTGGCGCCATGAGCGTCTAGAAAGATGGCTGACGAGAATCTAGTGGCTGTGTCGATGACGTGAAGTACTGCTTTTCCATCTAGAAACATCAGGTCAATGGACAATTCGTCACCGAACTTTAAGTCCTGTTCATTGGGTAGCGATACTTTAAAACGCACAGGAGTGGGGCCAAGGCGTTGACAGGTGTCACAAGAAGCTTGCAGAGACTCGAGAAACTGCTTTGTGGCCTCATCAGATTCAAAAGGGCGGGCCAAGCGAAGCAGATTGATGAGTTTCTCTGATGTGGGATGGGAAAACCCGCGATGAAGCTTGATCAGTTCAGCTTTGGTGAAGTGCATTTTGGAGGAGTGATCCCACTCCAGATAGATGTGACCCAGCTTGCGCCGAAGGGGTATGTCAAGACCAAGCTGAGGCGATCGGAGCATGTTGTTGACGCTATCAATGAACATATGGTACTTGTCCAAGAGGTCAAGTCCAATAAGAAAGAGGACATTGGCCTTGACAGTGTCAACCTGTTCGCGAATTAAGTAACCATCAGCAATGGGAATGGATATGTTCATGGTTCCAAGTGAAGCTTGGGAGTCATTACCGAACCTGAAGTGTATCGGGCTCGGCCTGGGCTTGAATTTGGTGCCAGTGAATCGACAGTAGGCTTTGGCTTGAGCGAGGCCAACGACAGTTCGCTGGGCACCAGTGTCAATACAGGCTCCATCCCACTTGGGTGCGTGGTTGGTCGTCCTAGCTCGTGCAGGACTATGGTCCCGGATGGTGTGGTAGATTTTGAATTTACACCGCTTCTTTCCGCAGACAGTCTCAAAGGAATTTGTTTCACTTTGTGGGTGTTGACTGCTGCTACTTAAAAATCCATTGGATCCAGGCTATCTACAGTGTCCCACAGTACTTCTTCCTCTTTGATTGGCGTGTGAGCGACTTGATGATGAGTAACAGCCTGATCGGCGAAGTCATCATCATCGTTGAGGGTGACATTGGTGAGAATGACTTCACCGGGGTCATGTTGTGCCTGGTCGTCCGTGAAGGCAGTGAAGTCGATCTCATACGCACCTAAGGCATGTTCTGCTTGCTCGCAGAGCTCGTATAGGATTCGCTTGGCTGGTCTGGTCTGTAACATATGGTTGACATTCTTCCTGAGAGCCATAGGTTTAGGACAGTCCCTAATGAGGTGATATTTGCTTCCACAATTGTGGCAAGCACGTATATTACCGAAGCGATGCGTACCATTCTGGGTCTGGGCGGGGTTGTGGGAGAAACGTTGGAGAGGATATGGAGTTCTTGGATTTGAAGAAGCGGATCCATGGCGGCGGGGGATGCCATACGTGTTCTGACGTTGAAAGTGAATACCAGGGATGGAAGGCAAGGGCTGGGTACGGGAAATGTCAAGCTGATCACGGCGGCGTCCTTCTTTCTGCTTCTGCTCTTGTAGCCAAACGGCATCAAGGGCAGTATAGAGCTGTTGAAATGTCCAGGGGGGTATGGCAGCCAGACTTTGTGTTAATACACTCTTAGTCCACTCGACTCCAATCACAGCATCGTGCAGATATTCCGTTTTGTCTTGTTCCGATTGGTGCGTGGGAGGGCCTTGTGGGGTGTACTTTGTGATCGTTTCACGAAGTTCTTCCAATGCTTCTGACACAGGGATTCTTTTCGTCTCCAAAATTCGGAAAAGTCGGAGATTTTGGAGGAGTTTACGAACTCTATTTTGTCGTGTCAGGCTATTGAACTCGTTAACCATGAGTAAAGTAGCAGAATTGAAGTCTTGGGCATGTTGGATGACGTGAGAGCGATAATATCTTTTCGCTTCACCATCAAAAACGTTATGGAAGAACCGGAGCATTTGCTCGTTACTTAAGTGGAAATCTTCAGCACAATCGCGATAGTTGTTGATTGCGTCATGAATATCTTCTCCGATTTTTCCAGTGTACCGGTCCTCTTTTTTGAATCTTGACGAAATATTGTGAGCAATCTTGGAGTTCGGGGCTTCAACTGTCGGCAGAAACGATTGATGGCTTCCTTGTGTTGACCCAGAGGCGGAACTGGTGAGACCTTGATTGGCGAGGATACGGTCAGTGTCATCGACATATAGCATGTTTACCAGACCGTAAGAAATACAGTTGGTGGTAGGGTGCCGGGTGTATGACAATCCTTTGGCGACAAGGTAATCACGGATAAGTCGATATAAACCAGTAGGGCCTCGTAACATTTCCCTTGCGTATAGAACTTCGGGGGGAAGGTCAGCACGAAGGTTACTACAGCAAACATTGGGGTCAGGTTGGGGGTCCGCCATTACATGCAGGGCTATTGCAGCCTTAACATCGCATTGGATCATGGATCGGGGTTCATAACTTGTTAAAGCATCTCGGATTCCATTTAGAGTAGCCATATTAAAAAGTATTGCAAAATAATAGATAAAATGGATCCGGGCTAAACGCGAACGTTAACGTCAAAAAATGTTCCTGTGGTAGCGCGGCGAGTGTGCTACTTGTAAACGTCTGGTGTTTTGTACCCTTAGTGGTATTGCAGACACGTGTGTACGTGTGCAATAGTAGTACGCGTGTATGCGTAGTCGATATGAACACGTGGGCGGGTGTGCGTGTAGTAACACGTGGTTGCGTGCACAATGACAACACGTGTGTGCGTGGCGGGTAAGCACACGTGAGTCCGTGGTGCGCCGAAAAAAATTCTTCAGTGACAAGTGTCCCTTTCAAATATTGTAAAAACTTTAGAAAATTTTAACAATTACAGTTTGGACAAACAATTTCCAATTACTTCTGGATAGTGCGCAGCTTGCGGAGGGCCCGGTGATGGATAGTGCCGGCGTAATGCTGGTCTGTGTCGTGTGCGTTAGCAATGCGCTTGACACAAACCTTGCAGTGTAATTTTCGCGTGGGTATGATGCCGCAGAAACTACTCGCTGATGTGGTTGACCAGCTTCGTGGACTCGGCGCTGACGATAACTCGTAAAGGTGCGAGAGCAAGGGCGGCAGAGGTATTGCGTAGGACGGCGGCGTGGGGGAGTTTCTCTACGTCGTGCGCGCTGAGTAGCTACGCAGTATATGGTAAGTGCGCGGCCCTCGTCGAGGTCGAAAGACGGCGCAGCGGCGGTAGAAGTTTCCTCGTCCGAAGCTTCTACTGCCTCTATATCGACGTGGCGGGGGGCCGTAAAGAGCGTAGAATGCGAGGCGCAGACGTCAAGCTGGACCGGCGATAGAGGTCGAGTGGTATCGCCGCGGGGGGGCGTTCGGGAGATGTAGGCAATTGGCGGTGGGGAAGCGGATGCCGACGGATGGACACGGAGCGGCGAGCTTGAGCTTGTAGACAGAGTGCCGTGATACGGCGGTGGCGATGCGGGGGCGGTAAACGAGGGCGGCGGCGGCGGCGATGCGACGTTCCCGAATTACGTCGGGGTGGTTGGTAGGGCGCTTTACCCGTGCCATTAACAACTGCGCTAATGCGCCAGCCGTACAGTATTTCGTACAGTACGCCCAAATGTATAACGTCCGCTGTAAAATTAGACAGTAATTATTACAGTGAACGTTAGGGACAAAATTGTTTCTTGTAAAAAATTTCTTGATTTCCAATTCGGCTGATTGAATAAGGCGGCCTTATTCCAGAGGTGCAAACGAGTTGATTCGACGGTTGGCTACAGCGGGCCTTATTCCAGGGACGGGGCAGGACCAAACGGGGCGGCGGTCCGGTAAACTTATAAGTGTCGGGAGACCGACCGAAAGGGGGCGGTCCGGGGGGGATTTTAGTGAAGGGTAAAAGGATGGTAAATAGGGTTACCTTAAAGGGAGGGGAAGAGCGACAGGCTATTGCCTCAGAACCGCTACGGACGGTGAGCACGGTCAATGGACGGGGTTGTCGGGTTGATGGTTTAGGTGATCGAATGTGCTGAGGTCGAAGACGAGTAGCGTCTTCGACCTGGCTTTATAGTCCTATTGACTCTACAACAAAAGTAGGCGCACTACCATAAAAGGGAGGTTGCGCCACCCACGAAATGTGTCTAAACGGTTACACCGTAAAACATGTAGAATTGTAGGTGGCACGTAAAATTGTAGGTGGCACGTCCTTAAGGGTCTCTATCGTTGATAGCTAAATGTATCCTACATAATCCCTGAATTGATATTGATAACATAGAAGTGTGATATCTACTGTAGTCTAGTCAATAAGTCTAATACAAACGTGGCCTCATATGGGGCAAACTGCATGTCAAATAAACACTAGGTTTGGGCAGTCTGCATTCTGGAATTTCTAGACTTGATACAGTATGCTCCATAAGGGATTGCAGTCATCGTGAGGGCACTGTAAAGTATTTTCATGTTTCGTGTAGGAGCTCGCCCACGTGGCGACACAGCCAATCCCGCCGCGACGCGTTCTTCACGCGCGTGCCATATCATACCATATCACCGTACAGTATCATCGCCTCTATGATAAATTACGCTTTGATAAGGTATTTTCAAGAGTACAGTGAAATCTCTTGTATGCGTTAGGATATGATACCCTGTGATATACTAGACCTTTCGTGCAAACACCTGTCGCACACGAAATCACATTGATTCCTACAGTAAAAGTACTGCGCAATTGGAACTGATCCAGTATATCAGTACTTTCGAAATATTTGTATGAATACGTGGTATTGTCAGGTCCACTAGATCTGTTTTCGATCGACTTTGTCATAACCTGAGCTGTAATGATTTACGAAAATTATCGGTCCAGTTCAAAAAAGGGCGGTCTTTTGCAATAGGCTCTGGTCTTTCGGAAACATGTCAACATCGCGCGCCCGCACAGCACCCCACCGCACTAAAACCACACCAATCCACTCCCTCTCCCTCCTTGACCCCACACCTTTTCACAAGCGCCATAATATGGCATCTGTGACCCCCACGCAGGCTGCAAGAGCTCTACTCCTGCTCTCCGATGCCGCCGTGGAGCGCCGTGCAGACCTGGAGGAGTATGCGTCAGACTCTGACGCCGTCGATACGGACGATGAGGTAGAAAGTGAGTCCCCCATTTATGATCAGTTCTACGAAAAGGGGGGCGCTGCCGCCGTCATACAGATGACCAACTTCAGTCCGACAGAATTCCATTCCACTTGGTGCAGCCTGGAAAAGGCCATCAAAGAGAGGTACAATGCAGGGCGTGGACGCAAATGCTCCCATACTCCACGTGATGTCCTGTTTATGACACTCTCTGTATTAAAACATGGAGGCCAATGGGACTTCTTGGCCAAGATGTTCAGTTTGAAAGGTCCTACGTTTGAGCGAATGATTATGAAATTTGTAGACATAATCTCTTATCCGGTCTTCCATCACTATGTGGAATATCAAGGTAAGAAATGGAAAATGGCCGTCATGGAGAGCAAGAAAGTCGGGTTTAAAAACTACCCTGTTGCGCGTTATGCCACTGATGTGACATTCCAGCAAAGTTTCCGCCCGAGTGGCAGCGTGGAGGAAGGCAAGCTGTACTATAGCGGGAAACATAAATTGTATGGCTACAAGACTGAGGTCTCGGTATTGCCAAATGGCCTTGCTTTAGGTTGCAGCGCTCACGAGCCTGGGTCAGTGTCAGACTTAAAAATATTCGAGGCCATGCTACCCTTTCACTCGAAACAACTTCGCAAAGGTGAAGGGGAAGGTGAAAATGACATAGAGGATGATGGGCCCTTGTCGAATGAGTTCCCAAACTATTGGGCTGTACTGTGCGATAAAGGATACTATGGGGCTAAGGAGTTCTGTCGTGTGATCCATCCGACCAAAAAACCGATCAATGGAACACTTACGCAAGCCGAGGTTTCTAATAACAGGCACATTTCAAGCGATAGAATTATAGTGGAAAACTTTTTTGGAAGGCTTTGTGGTCTTTGGAATGTCATGGCAGCGAAGTGGAAATGGAGTGAGGCGGGTTATGACAGTATTTTTCGTTTATGTGTGGGACTGACAAACTTTCATTTACACAAGAATCCTCTACGCGCTGAGGACTCCAAAATTTTGAGGACGATGAAGAACCGCCGCTATCATATAGCAACATCTCAAATTCAAAAACGGCGCCAGGTGCAAAGGCGTTATCGCGAAAAGCGTCGTCGCCGAGTGGAGATGCAATTCAGATCCATCAACCACACAGATGAGTCCGACTAAAACTACATCTCGGGCGTGTCTCGGACGCTTCACTGATTGTGCGTGCAACTTGCCCTTTGCTCTCTTTCATAAACGTAGTGCGTAAACGCCGTAACCATGATCCCAGCACGCCTGAATGTCCACACGCGAAAACACAATCCCCTCTTTCGTCGTCCGGGTAGCACAACTCTCCAGGCCTGCCCCTTGGCCGTGCACTTCGCGGCCGCCGTCGCCTTGGTCCTGCAGATCCTGCAGCCGCGCTATGCCCGCTTCGTCTTCTTCCACCTCCGCCTTCTCGGCTCCCTTGCTGCCCTCTTGTGCACCGGCTTTTGTGTGCGCCGCCCAGGGCGCCGCCCTGCTTAGCGCCGCCTCCGCCGCCTGCAGGGGGCGTGCGATGCGCTCCGCGGTGACTGCGTCGCACGGGAAGGCCAGGTCTGCCCGCAGCGCAGCCAAGAGCTCCGCGGCGCGCTGTTGTACGTCCGCCGGGCCGGACGATGTCGGGTCCGAGAGGTTGGACTAGTCCGTGAGGCCCGCGGCGGTCAGCTGGGCGCGCGCGTCGGACACCGCCTCCGCAGGGGTCTGGCCGAAATCAGATATGTGCTCCCGCACGATCGCGTCGAAGGTGCTCTGCAGCACTTGCCGGCTGGACCCGGGAGTCGGGGAGGCATGTGGGGGAGGAACTGGGCAGGGAGAGTACTGGAAGGGTGAGTGAGGGCCGGGACGGACGGGAAAGGGGCAAATGCTGGCGGGTCAGATGGATGGGTGTAGTGCGCATGAGGAGCGGCGGGAGTTGGGCGGAAGTGGGCGGCGAAGTGGCGGGGGGGAGAGTGAGAAGGGTGGCACTGTGTGGTGCACCTGGAAATAGGGGGTGTGTTCACACAGACAACAGCTCACATGAGCTGTTGTCTCTCACGCGGGCGGATGGGAGAGGGAGGTGGCGGATTTCGGGTGCGTCTCTTGCGGAAGATTTTTGGAAGAGCCGAATGGTTGTGGAACGGAACAATAGTGATATCAGTTTACAGTTGCCCATGTTCTAGTTTATCATAACGAAATTTTCGAAAAGACTGAGGATGGCCAATGATTATCAAGAAACTTCGTAAAGACCAAGTGCATACATATTTTACCTTTGTTCTGCATGTGAAGTAAATCTTGCTGCACGCAGCGAGGATCTGCGTTTGAGACCTACTGTAGCATTTTCAGAGAGCACGCGGATACAAATACTGTACAGGGGGGGGGGGAGGGCTCCTCAATAGTTCGCACTTGAATAGTTCGTTGCGCCAATAGTTCGCTTTTCTGACGATGTCACGGCTTCTCAGACGTGTACACTTGTACCTATTCAGACCGGCGCGGCCGCCACTGTCCTCCCTTAAATTGTTTATGCTCCAAGAGCACGAGTATAATCTCTTCTTCATCCCGCCCCGCAGCCGTCCACATTTCAGATATTACGCCTGGAACAATTCTGCAAATAACTCGTGAGTAAATCATCCCCGCAATTGCGGAAATGTGTTTCCGAAACGTAGAAACAAATTCCCAAATTTTGATTTACGCCGACGGTCCCGTGATGGAACCATGAGTATTACCAAGGGCACACTGCTGGGAGGGCGGCTTGCTTGTTCCTGCTCGAAGCGCGCTCGCGTTTCGCCGTACGTGGCGACGTGCGCGTTCGCCGCAGCGACCTCACGCACAACGACGAGGTCCTCGCTAGGCGAGAAGCGCGACTGCCGGCCGGGCTTCGACTTGCTAGGCGTGGTGTCGGCGGCCGGCTTGGATGCATCGGCGGTGGGCTTGGGGCTGGACGGAGTGTCGATGATGACTGTAGCCATGGCGCAGTGAGGGAGGATCGGGGGAGGATCGGGGTGCTGGTGACTCATTTTGTGGGTGACTCATGCCCTGAGGGGTTGACGATGGCGGCGAGTCCTACCTATTTTGGCGCGCATGCCCGTGGAATTGCTCACGTCAATTGCAGTTGGGTATTCTGTAAGACCCCACTATTCAGCAATTAATGTCACGAGTGATTTGCAGAATTCTGCAACTATTTACAACTGTAATACGTATTGCAGAATTTTGGAAAAATCATTGCAGAAATACCCAGGCGTAATCTCTCTATTGCGCGCAATGACGTTGAACTCCGCACCGACTGTCAAAAGCATGCGCAAAAGATTGACTCTCTCCGAAAAAGCAGATATTATTCACCAGCTCTGTAACGGTTTCACCGTGAGAGATGCAGCAACTCGTTTCGGTTGCAATCCGCGAACAATACAAAAGATCCGTAAGAATTCTGTACGAATTCTCAATGCTGTGCATAAAAACCCATCTAACACACAGTTCAAAGCACTCAAGGCATCTAAATATCCCGAGATCGATGCCACACTTTATGAATTTGTGCAGATTGCTCGCGGAGCAAAGCTGCCGCTCTCAGGTTCGGTTCTCTGCTGTCGAGCGTTGCAAATTGGAGATATCCTGTTGAAAAAAGACCTACCGAGAGCAGACGAGAAAGAGAACACGGCAGACGCTCATTTCCGAGCATTTTGAGTAAAGGACCTATGCCAGCAATGCGATCTTAATAGTTTGTTCTGTCAATAGTTCGCATTTTTGGGTCCTGGCAGGGGGGCGAACTATTGAGGGGTGCCTATTGTGTACTTGTAGTTTGCATCCTCCGCCGTGATCTGCATCGAAGTCTCCTTCAACGCGCGTTCCCTCTCAGCCACTGCTTCACGTCTCGCAGGAGGCCGCAGTGTTGTTGTGCTCCCTCAACGGTGTCTCTTTTTCTGACATCGTGTTCCTGCAACCGACCACGGCCGCCTTAGCTACAATCCAAATATTGCACGTGGACACGTTTCGTCGTCCTCCATTCACCTCTGGCACATATCTGGGGAAAAGGGACGCAAGGGAGATTAACAGGACAAGACCGCCTTCGATACAACGCTCCTTTATGCCATTTGGAAAGGGTCCACCTTACTCCGCCTACCTCCCTGCACTACCTCCCTGCACTACCTCCCTACACCCCGATCCTCTTCGATCCTCCTCTTCCCTCCGCTTCCCTCCTCTTCCCTCCTCTTCCCTCCTCTTCCCTCCTCTTCCCTCCTCTTCCCTCCTCTTCCCTCCCTCATCCTCCCCATCCCGCCACTCCCCCCACCCCTCCCTCCGCAACATGTGGCGTCTAAATGTCGATCGCGGCCGCCAATGGTGGACGACCGACGCCGACGCCGCCACCTCGCCAGCCCTGTCTGCGGCCCTGTCCTCCGCGCGCGCCGCGTACGCGTCGTCGAAGCACGCGCACTCATCGGACGCCTATCTGCGCGCGCTAGCGTCGCACGGCCATCTGCTTGGCAACCCGACGTGCGGCGCGCTAGCGCCCGTGCCCGCGCGGCTGCGGCGCGACGCCCGCGCGGCCGCGCTGCACAAGGGGCTGTCCTTCTTCGCGACGCTGCAGACGGGCGACGGCCACTGGGCCGGCGACTACGCAGGGCCCATGTTCCTGCTGCCGGGGCTCGTCATCGCGTGCTACGTGTCCCGCACGCCCCTGCCGCCCGCCCACCGCGCAGAGATGCTGCGCTACTTGCGCAACCACCAGAACCCCGACGGCGGCTTCGGCCTGCACATCGAGCACAAGTCCACTATGTTTTCCACCGCACTCAACTACGTCGCCATGCGCATCCTCGGCGCGGGGAGCGCCGACTCTGATTCGCGGAGCGCGCGCGCATGGATCCGCGCACACGGCGGCCCCGCTGGCTGCCCCGGCTGGGGCAAGTTCTGGCTGGCCGTCCTCGGCGTTTACGAGTGGCAGGGCATGGACCCGCTCACGCCGGAGTTCTGGCTCCTGCCGTATGCGCTCCCGTGCCATCCCGCCCGGTTTTGGTGCCATTGTCGCGTCGTGTACTTGCCCATGAGCTATCTGTACGGGAGGAGGGCGGTAGGGGAGGTCACGGAGCTCGTGCGGGAGTTGCGGGAGGAGCTGTATGAGGAGCCGTACGAGAGCATTGAGTGGCCGGCGTGGAGGGGAAGGTGCTGCGAGGAGGATGTTTACGTGCGGAGGCCGAAGCTGCAGCGCGTGTTGTGGGGCGCGTTGGCGCTGTGGGAGAGCATCTGGTTTCCAGGGAAGCAGTGGCTGAGGGAACGCGCGTTGAAGGAGACTTTGATGCAGATCACGGCGGAGGATGAGAATACAAACTATATTTGTATCGGCCCGGTGAACAAGGTTATTAATTTCTTGTGCAGATGGTTTGATGACCCGGATGGCGTGGCCGTGGACAAGCATCGCGACCGCCTTACGGACTACCTGTGGCTGGCGGAGGATGGCATGAAGATGCAGGGGTACAACGGGTCGCAGCTGTGGGACACGGCGTTTGCGAGTCAGGCGTTTATGGCCGCGGGCCGGGACATTGTTGAGCCTTTTACGAAGACACTGTCCTTGGCGCATGATTACGTGGAGATGACGCAGGTGCTCGTAGATGTACCGAACCGGGAGAGGTTTTACCGGCATATGAGCAAGGGCGCGTGGCCGTTCAGTACTAGGGATCATGGCTGGCCTATCGCTGACTGCACGGGGGAGGGCCTGGCCGCCGCACTCTTGCTGCAGGGGAAGAAGGGCACGTGGATTCCGAAGAAGAAGATGATCAGCAACGACAGGCTGCAAGACGCCGTCAAGATGATTCTGAGCTATCAGAACCCGGACGGCGGTTGGGCTACATACGAGTTGCAGCGCGGCCCGGCATGGTTGGAATTCCTTAACCCATCAGAAGTGTTTGGCGACATCATGGTCGATTATTCTTACGTTGAATGCACGGCGTCCGCGCTCAAGGGGATTGGAGAGTTTCGCGCGGAGTTTCCAGACCATCCGCTTGTACCCAAATTGAACGAGTCCTTGGCGAAAGGGATCAGATACATAGAGTCGATCCAAAAGCAAGATGGGTCGTGGTACGGTAGCTGGGGCATATGTTTCCTTTACGCGATTTGGTTTGCCATAGACGCATACACGTCGATGGGATTGACGCTTGAGACAAGCCCCTCTATGGAGCGTGCGTGCCAATTTGTTCTGAACAAGCAAAGGGAGGATGGAGGGTGGGGCGAGAGCTACCTCAGCTCGGAAACAATGGTATACACGCAATCGGAAGAGAGCTTAGTTGTCAGCACAGGATGGGCTCTTGTTGCGCTATCGATGGCTCGCTGGCCTGACAGGGAACCTCTTGAGAAGGCCTCCCAGTTTCTCATTCGCTCACAGGATGAAAACGGGGATTGGCCCCAGCAAAACATTTGCGGCGTTTTCAATCGCAACTGCATGATTTCGTATTCGCAGTATCGCAACATCTTCCCCATTTGGGCGCTTGCCGAGTACAGGAAAAATTATCCCTAGCCTCCGGAAACTTCGCCTTCACATTCCGTGGGGTAGCCAGTGCGTTTCCAAGGTTAGAATGCGTGACAGACGCCTGCACCCAACTAAGTTGTTGTTCAAGAGACATTGCTGGTGCCGGAGAATATGGGATCACGGCCAGGGTCATTCAAAGACTAGGACACTGGTTATAGCCTCCTTCTCTAGATCTAATGTTAACACTTCGAAAAAAAAATCGATAAGATCCCTCGAGGCCCTTCAGCTTGCCTTGAAAACGTGCATGGATGAAGGCCGTGTGCTCACTAGTCGCTCTCTTCGTCAGAACTCTGGTCTTGCCATTGTGCCCTGTTTGGGTTTCCGCTACCAATCTCCCATTGCTCATCTCCATGACCAGGCTCCTCCTCCGAATTTCCACCCGCACCCTCTGACACAATCGCAGGCATGTCCTCCGTGTTGTCCTCCTCACCCTTAAACGAGCGCGGCCAATACGGCTCCTTACTTATACCATGTAAGAAGTGGGTCAGCACGACCACTTCAATATCTCCGCGCACGCGTCCGTCTTTTCGCGTCTCATCATCCTTCACGAAGACGTAGCTCCCTCTCCTAATAAACACGACGTGGCGCATGCGCTTCGGTAGTTGGTAGAGAGTTTTCGCCCCATGTTCATCCTCCACTTCGTAATTGTTTTCGCCGCATGCGGCTATTACTCGTGCCACTTTTTGGCCCTCCTCCAGTACCGGCGGCTCGGAGAGGGCCTGCAACTGCTTGCGACGATTTGCTTTGGGCATTGCACTGCGCAGGTCCTTCGCCGAGCAAGCGTTGCAAAACTGTTATTCGTCAATTTCGTCACTTGACAGTTGTCAGGTCTGAAATGAAACAAGGTCGGAGCCGATGCGACGATTCTGAGATCAGTCCGTCGGTGGCACTGGAAGCTCATACTGTACGGTATCATCTTCAGGCAGCGATGCTCCGTGGGCAATGATTTTTTGTTAATTTTTTCAAAGGTCTCAAACACGCATAAAGGGGGATGCTCAGGATATCGGACAAAAACATCAATATTAAAAGGAAAAAATACTTGTTATTGTCAAGCAATCACCATTTTTTATCCATTGCGACGGGGACACTCTCAGCCTGTCGTCCACTGGGACTTTGCGAAAACAACCACGCACACAGAAGAGGAGTGAGATTGAAGCGCACGGACACTGCTGCACCCCAACCGAGCACAACCGAGCACAGCAGATCGGACACCCATGCAAATAAAAAAAGGGGATTTCACGATCAGTAGGGGAAACGGGAAAAAAGAACTGATTCAGTAGGCGAATGTTTTTTTTGACAGATTTAGTAGAAGAATCCGTTGCAAGGTCACTTTTCCGTAGGCTAAATACGAAAAATGACAGAATCGGTAGGCGTTCCTCAAAACCCCATCCATATTTGTTACAGGTACGTTTACCCTACTGATCTTGCCCGCATCGTCCCTATCCCCCACTGATCTTGAAGTCTTCTGGTAACCCTAAACCTGTCCCATTCCCATACTGCTCTTGAGTCCTCTTCCCCTTACTGAACATGAGTACTGAGGACGAGCTACAGAGAATCACTGCGATCCCGGAAAATATTTCCGTATTGAAGGTATTCTTCCCACGTAATACCGAGGAGAGCATCTCGCTATCCAACATTCGACGTGCTTATTTGAATCTATGCCTCCGGGTCTATCCAAACAAGGGAATGATTGGTAATATCGAAGAGGCCACTCGCTGCACGCAAAAATATCAAAATGCTTTGATTTGGCCAAAGAGTATGCAGATAGCCATGGAGGAAGACGATCTTGCCTAATTCCAGGAGATATTTGCTTCAATGGTTTTACTACGACTGAAGATGTTCCATTTCAAGAGGGTGATCCGTCTGATGCATTCAGAGAGGATCTAGACGACCTTTTTGACGGTTTCTTTCCCAGCGAAGAAGAAGAATTTATGCAAAAAGGGGGCTCCCGTGAATCAGATGAGTACATGAAAAGGTCTGCATGCCGGAGCCGCAGTCCTGATCATGACAATAGCAGTTCCGATGACAGTATTGTGTTTGTCTCAGAATCCAAAGCGCCATCTTTTAACGGACAAAACTTGAAAAAAATCACTTCACACTCCTCGGTAGGCTACAATCTCACCAAACAAACCCCTCTTTGAGAACGAATCGCAGCTTAATACAGAAACATTTGAAAGAGTACGTGAAAGCAATCGTGCGTACAAAACAAGAACTGGTGGATGGAAGTTGCGTGAGTACAAAGCCCATGTTTCTGCATGTCTAGGGCAAAACGTTGCAAGTGACACAAATAGTAGGCGAAATTGCACCCCTGCCTATACGGCAAAACAAGTGGCTCGATTAATCGAGCCACTTGTTTCGTTTGATTTAGTTGTCAAAGACGGGTTTTCTTTTAGATCTGGAAGAACCAATTGGTTCTTCCAGATTTAAAAGAAACCCCGTCCTTGACAACTAAATTTATCGTCTCAATTGTGACTGCAAAACGGATATACACCCGTCAACCAGGTCTACGTCACTTTCGCTCCGTCAAGACCGAGATATCACGCATGATGACGGCCAATCGCCTAGAATATATGGCAACTATGGAGGGATATGCCATACTTTTACAGGAACTGGGTCATATTGTCGAAATGTTTACATGTTCTGCCGACGAAATGAAGCAAACTCGTCTTAAGGCTGCCAGGTTCATATTTGGACAACTCAAGAAAGGCGAGGTCGTGCCTGATGAGGCAAGATTTGACCACCAAGTTGTCGACTATTCGGACATTGTAGATGGCAGGAAATATTATTCAGGCGTCGTGTTCGTCTCTAGCATTGCCAGCCATTTTTGCAAATATGGGAGAGCAATAACAGCCGCTGATGCTTCACACTGTCAGGGGTGCGGACCGCAGTCATACGGCACAACTTATGAGGTTGTTGGCTACGATGCTAACCACAATTTAGTACGGCTATTGTTTGCGCACACCGTCGGCCCTGAATGCGAAGAATCGTGGACCATGGTGTTTACGAATTTGAAGAGGGTGTCCGGGTTTGATGTTCAAGGCCGCGTTACTATTGTGGACCAAGAAAAGTCCATTGATTGCTCCTTTGAAAATGTCATGGAATATGCCAAACTGTTCCTCGACCCTTTGTATGTTAAGAAAAACATGATGAAGGCATTGGTAAGGAAAAAGCAGCCGGTATCTCTCAATACCAACGAGCTGTTCATTCAACATCACAGAGTGCTGTTGACGCAGTGAAACGGACTTATGGGCAGAGAACCGCCCAATATCTGTCTCGATTTCCGAATAGTGATCTTTACAGGGCATATGCTGGACTGCAGGATCTAGTGACTTCCACGCAGGGCGGGGAAAGCCAAATGAGTGCCTCACTTAGGAATCAAATCCGAAGTGTGGAACCACAGTCAATGCTGAAAACAGTCCTCGAGTCGCAGCGAAATTGGTTTCTGAAACGGCAAAATATAGCTCTAAATTGCAAGGCCCCGGTCCCTCCGCAAGTAGAACGGCATGTAGCATCCCTCATTCGTCTAGGAAGGCCCTATCAAGCGCATGTGACGTTTTTAGATGGAACAGACCTTATGGAAGCCACCGTGATTAGTCAAATGGATGGTACCAGAACAAGGCGAGTAGTTCTCAGCAACGAACAGCAGAATCCTCGTGAGTGTTGTGCTTATTCCTTCGACAGGGCTCTGTTTCCTTGTTGGCACGGAACAGCCGTACTCTGCCAGAAATATGGGACGATGAATTTGTTCAAGTTTATTGGACCTAAAAATCTAACAGTCGCTTGGAAAGAACAGTACGAAGGGCTGATGTTAGGGATGCCGCTGCAAGCAGACGTCGATAGAGTGGTTCTAGATGCTCAGGAGCAAGTTTTGTCTGGTTCTACCATCAACATTCCAGTTGCCCTTGCTCCACCGCGCGGGAGGCCAGTCCAAAATGCGGGGAAACGGATGCGCTCGTGGTATGAATCCGGGCCTGCGGCTCGAAAACTCTCCTACTACTGCTCTCTGTGCCACCTAAAGGGAGATACTGCTCGCAAATGTGAACTGCGTCAGCTGTTTAAAGATGACTGAAGTAGCGTTTTTGCCTACTACATGTGTTACTTTGTTTTTGCCTACTTCTTTCGCCACAGTCAGGCAGTTCCCCTACCATTTGGTCTTTTCCCCTACTGTTTGAGTCACGGTGGGTAATTTCCGCATGCAATGGCTGCTTCCCCTACTGAACTGCCACTTTTCCCTCATTCTCCTACTGAACTGCTACTTTTCCCAACTTAGCCTACTGATAAAGCCAAATGGCACGAGTTCGCCAACGAATCGTGATATTTCCCAAAAAATGAAAGCCGCCCGTTTTGTGTGCTTGGGCTGCTACACTCGAGTGTTCACAGCTTTCTACCTATAAGATCCTATAGGTAGAAAGCTGTGAACAATCGATTGAGATTTTCTTTCTCTAAGTTCAACCACGTCGTTCTGAGATACGGCGCATTGTCTGGCGCCGTTATGCAGCTGCGTTGCACCTTGGCACTTGTCGGAGATGTTTTTCCAAAATATTTGGCATGTCCGATTTTTTGTCACTGTCCGAAACGTGGGCACCCCCCCCCCCCCCCCTTTATTCCACCCTCACGCTTCTTCTTCCCTGCACCTCAGAACTACACCGATCACAGCAATTAGATTGGTCTAATCTAAAAAGGAACCACAAAAAAACCAACCTCCAAACCCGAATTTGTAGCATATTATGCTACAAATTCGGGTTTGGAGGTTAATCTAAATCTAATACGGGGAAGGAGACAATATCTCCCTCCCCGTATTAGATTTAGATTAGATTTGTAACTGTAGAGCCCGAGCTCTACAGTACTTCGGTGCGCGCGCGCGCACGTGAACCCCACGTGTACGGGGGCGCGCGCACACACGTGTACGACACGTGTGCTGCCAGCCCCGACGGCTGACAGCACTACAGTGCAGGCCGATCTGCACAACTGTAATGCTATGATAAGTTACTCTGTATATTGAATATGAGCGGACCGCCGGCGGTGGAGGGCGAGAAGCACGGACTTGTCAAGGATCCTCCACCTTGGTCCGCCCGCTTACTTTCAGGTACTTCCGTCCGTATTACCTAGGAGTAGCACCGCGCGCGGGTTGAGGACGCGCGCAGCACGCCCACGAGCCGGCTCCGCCTCCGCCTGTCGGTACTGGATCGTGACCCAGTACCGCTCCGGGGCGTCGAGGCATAGAACCGCTCGCGCGTGCGCGCGTCCTCCCCGATCCCGCTCTACCACCACTACCTCGAGCCCGTGCTCGGTACCGTAGGTGGGCCGTGCTTCTGTCTTCCCGCCGATCGGGGTCTTTCCGAACTGTCAGTACTCACCCCCCTCGTCGTTGGGGGTGATTATACTACAGAATTGTCATAGTCTAATATAGTTACGCACCTCAGTTAATTGTGGCTTGGTTCTTAAATACATTAGCCGATGCTATTTTCGGTTGTTCCAAATTAGATTCGGCAGAAATCCACATATTTTTCATCAATGACTTGCCCTTCAAAAAATGGTCTTGTGTTTTGCCACTATGGGCAGGAGATCGTTGGACAATTGGCTTTCATCCCAGATCCCGTTTACGTTAAGATACATCCCAATGCGAATCATTGTCTTACGAGCATACTTCAAACCATTCGAATATCTCTGCCTATTAAAATCTATAACAGTCGCAGCTGCTGGTTTATAGAAAAATCTCTCTCCGGGAGTCGGATTTCGTCTACCTCCTTCAGTCCAAAGATTGTCCCGTGTAAAGCTTAATCTGTACCGTTCGCAACGATTTCGCCAGGGATCCTTGATTTTCTGAATGGGAAAAGTGTCCGTAGGCTGCAAGCAATGTGTCGCATTTGGTGGGAACCGCATTATTGTCTTCTTCATTCCTCCCAAGACATGCTTCGAATGTTAAGGTCGTGTCCTGAAGCATTGCCCACAAATAAGACTCTTTCCTCCTCATCTGGTAATGCCCTAATAGCACGTGGTTTCTCGACCCATGATTTGAGCACAGTGCGATCCATCAAACCATTCGGTCCGGAACTTTCACATACCCATGAAATACAGGCTATGACGCTGCGTATTGGTAAAACCAATTAATATGCTTGAACACCAGCATCAGGGGTTTAATCATAGTTCTGGTATAACGACGGACGCCCGCGGTGGTTATTGCAGTACAATGACGGACGCGCGCGCGGGGAGGTTATTAACCGTGCGGCCGTTCACGGGGCACACGTGGGCGGGTGTGCGCACGTGTAGGAAGCGCACGCGTGTACCGACCGGTTGTGGCGCACGTGTCCAGTAGCACACGTGTCGCCCGTGCGGTAGTCTATGCGTGTTACGTGCGCTCGTTAGCACACGTGTTGTCCGTACGGTAGTCTGTAAGCATCACGCGTGTATAGTAGTGCACATGTGTAGTAGCAGCGTCCGTGCAGTGGTAGTAATTATGGCGCTAGTTTTTTAATTGTGTGCAGTACCCGGCACGCACCAGGCGGCAGGTACTGTACTACTGTACTGAGACAGGTGTCCGAGGCGTCCCTTCGAGGGGTTAAGACCTGACACCTGTCCCCACCAGTAAACTCTAGCAAGCTCGCCCCCGTCCCTTTCGCGCCTAATCTACGACCGTTCGGTAGTATATCTGCGGACTAGGTTCTAACCCGTTACCGATCGCTCCCGTTTACGTACCACGGGTCGACTGCGCGTAACCGGCCAGTGAACCCTTTTCAAAAGGGATCCCATACGGGCGAACTTGCGAACTTCGCTAGTTCGCCCGTATCGGATCTATTCGCGCCGTGCGTCCGCGTCGCGTGCTCCTTCTTCAAAGCCTCCTCCTCTCACCCAACCCAGGGCGGAGAGGATTATCCCACAGTTATTAACCGGGCGGCCGTGCAAGGTGTAAACATGGGCAGAGTGCCCACGTGTAGGGAGCGCGCGCGTGCACCGATCGGTTGTGGCGAGGCGTACGTGTACAGTAGCACGCGACTCGTCCGTGCCGTAGTGTATAGTTACTGCGCATGTACAGAAGCACACGTATGGTGCGTGCGATGGTTGGTAGCTATTGTAGTGTAATGACCAGGGCGAGCGCGCGGAGGTCAACGGACGGCCGTGCACGGTATACACGTGGGCGGTTGTGCCCACGTGTACCGAGCGCGCGCGCGTGCCGAGCGGTCGCAATCTGGCATACGTGTACAGTAGTGCACGTGTCGGACAAGCGGTAGTCTGCTAGTATTACGCGTGTACGCTAGTACACGTGGCATCCGTGCGGTAGTCTGTAAGCAGCGCGTGTGTACAGCAGTACACACGTGTAGCTGCAGCGTCCGCGCGGTAATTAGAAATTGAGGCGCTAGTTTTTTAATTGCGTTCAGTACCTGGTACGCACTAGGCGGCAGGTACTGTACACTGGGACAGGTGTCCGAGGCGTCCCTCTGAGGCGTTAGGGCCTGACACCCATCCCCAACAGTAAACTGGGGCAAGCTCGCCCCCGTCCTTCTCGCGCCTATATACGTCCGTTTCGGTTGTCTATCGCGCTCGCTGGCTTCTAACCAGTTACCGGTAGCTCCCGTTTACGCACCACGGGGCGACTGCGCGTAACCGGCCAGTGAGCCACTCCCTTTTCGCGAGCTCGTCAGATCGGTTCAATTAGCGCGTCGCGTCCGCGCCGCGTGCTCCCTAGCTAAAGCCTCCGCCTCTCACCCAACCCAGGGCGGAGAGGAGTTATCCCACAGCTATTACGCTTGTACGGCAGCGCACACGGGTAATGGCAGCATCCGCCCGGTAGTTAGTAATTCTGGCGCTAGCATTTAAATTGTGTACAGTACCCGGCACTCACTAGTGTAGCATAACTACCGACGGCGTTATATTAGATTTAGATTTGGATCTAACGCTGTAAAGTACGGACCTTACAGCGCGCGCGCGCGCATACCTTACAGCGCGCGCGCACCAACACGTGTGTCCCACGTGTAGCACACGTATGCTGTCAGCCCCGACGGCTGACAGCGTTACAGTGCGGGCCGGCCCGCACTGCCTACAGTAAGCCGACTACAGTACAGTCCATACTGTACTGTAGACGGTTAATTAACTTGTACAATAAATACAGTGAGCGACCGCCGGGGGAGAGGGAAGCTAGGCAACCCTCCACCGACGGTCGACCACCCAGCTTACTCTACTCACACCGCCGTTCCGCGAGTAGTTACCACCGAGCGGGTAGTGGACACGGGCGACACTGCGGCGAGCTGCGATCCGCCTCCGCCCGTCAGTACCGGATCGTCAACCGGTAGTGCTCCGGGGCGTCGAGGCGTCGATCTGCTCGCCTACGCGCGCGTCCCCGCCGACCACGCTCTACCACCCGCTACCGGCCCGCTTCCGGTGGCGTTGGTTGGTTCAAGACCCTCGGTACGCCGATCCGGGGTCTTCCGCCGAACATCGCGAACACCCCCTCCGCCGTGTGTGGGGTGTTTATGCGACAACTAGGCGACATACACTGTACTGCTATTGGTGTCTGAAGTGTCCCTCAGAGGGGTTAAGGCCCGACACCCATCCCCACCAGTAACCTGGGATAAGCTCGTCTCCGTCCCTTTTGTGCCTATATACGACCGTTCGGTGAGTTCATCGCGCGCTGTAGTGCACTGTACTCTATAGCGGGACAGCTGTCCCTACCCGCCAAAATCGCGCCGGTCCGCCACCACGTGTACCATGGGTACACGTGGACTCCTCTGTCTGTCTGCCGGACCTCGCCGGTGGACACGTGTAATTCCTCTGTAACCCGTCGGGCCTATAGGGGCTTTTGTCTAGTCCCCTCGCGACAAGTCCTTACCGCTCCGCCCCCTCTGGCCGATCCGCAGTTTTAACCCTACTTTTTGCTACCTACTGCGCCGATCGCGCCCGGTCCCCGTTGCCGGTGATCACCGGGTGGTCTCCCGTACAAACCTTGTTCCGAACACACGTGCTCCCTGGGGTTATACGCCGCGACCCCAGTGTACGACAGCGTGCTCCGCCGGTGAAACCCCTACCTCATCACCAACCCAGGGCAGAGCGGAGTTATCTCACAATAGCCCCTGGAGCACCACTTAGTCGTACCATCACAGTGATAGGATCACCCCCGATACAACTTCAGCGTACTGCATATACATACCTGCAAGGAATCCGAGCTTCTTACAATTATCTACATTAAAGACGAAATGAGTTTCGTCCGCGTTCTCCATATTTTCCCCCCTGAAATCCCCTGATGCAAATACACGTTACATAACACCGAGATAGTGAGCTTTTGCCTTTTCAAGTCGCAATTCTTGCACTGGACTTGTAAGTAATGTACCGGTCTGTGCACTTATAACAATTTTATGGACATGCATGAACCGCTGCACCCACTTACTGGCTAGATTGTACGATATCGAAACACAATCAAGCTTTTCTCATGCCTTGTAACCTTTCGTTTCGTCCTCATCCAATACTAAGCATTTGGAAAGAGATTGCAGTACAAAAGTAGCAAACGTCACACCGACAAATCCCAAACGGTCAAAACGCTCGAATAAATGCGTATAGAATGCTTAGGCCCATTTTATCTTCTTTTGGCCTCAACCCCGACGTGCTTTGAAAATTTCACCTCTGATTCCATTTGTACCTGTCCCTTTTAATGTTTTTTTGCGCTGCGGTGGCACTTTGAAAGCCAATGTAGCCTCCCATTTCCTCATTTTCTCCAACATAGACCTACCTTTCCAAAGTGTGCCTTTTCGCTTCTATCTGAAAATTTTTATAGAAAGGCCCGCAGTGTTCTGAATTGGACATGCATCTCACCATTCTGAACGGCATCATTGATCATGCATTTGGTCACATGATATCGAACGGCAACGGTTGACAATTAAACATTTGTTTCGCAATTCCGTGCACTATTTTCCGAGATCGTGATTCTGGAAGATGTGTGAGATGGAGAAGCAGAAGTGGCTGTGTTCTTGTTGGTGTAGCATAAGCGCAGATCAGAATTAGATTTAAAATTAGATCGCGCGCGCACACACACGTGTACTGTCAGGACTGTCAGGACGCCCGCACACACGTGTATCATCGGCACGCGCGCGCACACGTGTATGGACAGCGCTACAGTAGCTGAGTACGGTAGCTCAGCACTGTATCGCGCTACAGTGCAGTACGGACTGTACTGTAGCCCTGTATGATAGACGCGACAGACGCGTAATTGTATATTAAACCACGGGAACCGACGGCGGCGGAGGGAAGGCAAGCATCGGCTTGGCCAGACCCTCACCGTCGGCTAACCCGGAACGCTTACTCTAACTCGGGGACGCTCTCTCTGTTCGCGTTTTAGAGTAGACACCGGTAGCGGACGCGTACGTGCGCGTGCGAGCTAGGATCCGCCTCCGCCCGTCGGTACTGGAACGACACCCAGTTCCGCGCCGGGGCGTCGAGGCTTCGATCCGCTCTACCGCATACACTAACACGTTCGCGACCCGACCCGCTCTACCACCGCTACCGACCCGTGTCCTTCCTCACGCGTTGCTTACTGGTCCTTTCTGTTCTTCTCGCGTTCTACAGGGTCTCTTACGCGGACTGAGCATACACCCCTGTCGTTGGGGTGTTTATGCTACAGTTGGCTGGACGGGAGGTCAACGCTTGGGCGATTGCTCTCTCAATTGGGACATTACGCGGCATAATGGCACTCTTACGGTGATGTGGGATTGTCGTGGCATGCGTGGGAGGGAGGAAGTGATGAGTTGCAGGATGATGTCGGATACCCGGATCTTTTCTGACTTATTCCCCTATTTTCAGAATCCGTGACTAGTCGAGATCCCAGAGCTCATTCTCTATTTAAATTTGGCTAATTTAATTAGGAACCAAATCTAATTGCGCACCCTAATCTAATTTCGGTGATCGGTGTACAGTACGTCGACACTTGCTCGCCGAAGCAGAATTCAAATTCACCTCGGCCACTTCGTGTTTGTCCTTTGAAAATCGGTCCGTTTCTTTCGGAAGTGGACAGATGTAGACAAAGAAAACGTCTCGACAACACTTTCAGAATGAAAATTTTCTTTGTTCTCTATTCCCGCATCTTTTCGTGCTTTTTAAGAAATGCCAACCAATGCTTTCATGTTGTACTATCCGCAAATACAAGCACAGAGAAGCCGTAGATTTAAACGACTATATCAGGAACCACCCTGCCCTTCTAATATTCCGAATGCTGAGGGCCGTTCTACTTGGCAATAATTCTCCCATGTAAATCTGTATATCTGTATTTCTGTGTACAAATATACATACACGAAACACTGTAGGACGCATCTCCGCGCGTTTGGCTCCCGGCGAAACGCCCCATAACGCATTGCAAGCCTAAACACTGGGTGGTCATGCGCCGTGCACAACCCTTGTGCATCCGCACTATCGAAAGGGAAATAGACCCTTCTAGCTCGCCTCTTGCTTTATCCTTACGATAGGCCTGCGATAAACAGATTACAAGTGTAGCGCCGTCGCTCTCCTTCCGTAGACCATCAAGCTAAACCCAGGCACTCCATCTACACTATCCTGCACATCACCTGCACATCGGGTCGTCAGAAATGTCCTCCTCAATGACGCATGCAGATGGACGCGATCAGGCACGGCCCTTGTTTATGTTGCGCATTGCGATTTTAATTCGCCGCATGCAGAAAAGACGGAACTGTGTCATTAGACGAGAGTTACGTTTTCGATCACGGACAGATTTCTGGTCCACTGTATCATCTTTATCGGACAGGGACTTCAGAATGACATTCCGAATGACTAGAGCGTGTTTCAAACATCTTGAAACCCGAATGCGTTCTCCACTGACCAGAAGTATGACAAAACAAAGCGGAACGAATGTGCTGTGCGATTCGACCAAACTGGCAATTACCCTCCGAATGCTCGCCGGAAGCACGTATTTGGACGTCCAATGGGCTTTCAAAGTTTGCAGCGCAACTGTGTACAATGAATTTCACGATACAGTGGACCTAATTGTGCAGGCACTGGAAATGGCACCTTCCGCCATGACCGAAACAAGGGTTTTGGAGCAGCGTGCGTTGGAATTCAAAACATCACGAAAGAGGGGCAGTCCATTCGACGGGTGTGTTGGTGCTTTGGATGGAATTTCCATCCTGATTGAGAAGCCAAGAGACGTTCCGAATCCGGCCTCCTTTTATAATCGCAAGGGCTACTACGCTTTACCTGTTCAAGCTGTTGTTGATGCTCGCTACCGATTCGTATCTTTTTCGGCCAGTTGTGTTGGTTCAACTCATGACGCTGTAGCGCATGCAATGTCCAGTCTCGGCATACTTTTACAAAACCAGTCTATGCCTCTTGGCTTCTGGGTTGCTGCCGACGATGCGTACAAGTGCACCAATTACGTAGTCACTCCATTTTCATCATCCATGAATGGGGCATATGAAGAGGGTTATAATTTTTATCAGAGCTCTTTAAGGATGTGTTGTCTGCAACGCGGCGCATCTCGAGACGCTGCAAGCGGGCAGCGAGGGCGGCGTCGCCCTCGGCATCGTGGGCATGAGGTGCGTCTGCAGGCAGGCGTGCTCGAGGCGGGCGCAGGCGCGGGCGCGCCTCGACTCGATTTTCTGCAGGCGGCCAGCAAGCGCCGCGACGTCGACCGGGGATAGTGGAGCGTCGCGCAGAAGCGCCTCGGCGGCGGGCAGGTCGTCGTCGACTGAGGCCGACACGGCACGGAGCACCTCCCTGTCACACGCCGGCGAGGCGTGCGAGCAGCGGCGCGGGTTCCGCTGGCGGCTAGGTGATGTAGCGATTGAAGGTGGCGAAGAAGTCCGCATCCTCCGACACGTCGCGCGGCCCGAGCGCGGTTGCGGGCGTCGCCGTCATGGTCAGGAGCGCTTCCGAGTCCGAGTCCGACGCGGAGGCAGAGCCTGAGGCTGTCGTGAAGGAGAGGTTCATGGTGGTGCGTGGGAGAGAGGGCAGGGGCGGGGAGTGGGAATGGGGAGCATGTAGTGGGAATTTGTACCGAAGGTGGGAGTGTGTACCGAAGGTGGGAGTTTGCTGTAGATGGAGTAGGGTAATGTACCCATATTGTGCGTGCGTGGTGATGACTGGCCAGTTCCAGTGTCTTGTGTGCAGACAACAATGTACCAGATCGCGATGCGACATGGTCATCTCGATCATTCCGACGTTGACCCGACCACTTTTCGCTAAAGTATAATCGGCCTTTCCCCTCTTAACTTCTGCATTCACTTCCCTCTCCATCTCTCTCCCCCACTTTCTCCCGCCAACGTCTCCAGCGCATCGCCCGCGCGCATCGCGCTCTCCCAATCCCGCCCCATCGACCTGCCATAGTCGAGACGCACCCTCAAACGGGGCACCAGTTGCACATCGGCCTCGATATAATCTCCGTCCCGCGCCTGCACGCCTCGCTACAGCTAGCGGAGGAGTCGGGCTGCGACTTCGTGCTCGCGCCGTTGGCTCGCTCTCTGTCCGCGGTTTGCTCGCAGCTCCGACTCTGCAGCTGTGAGTCCGCTTGCCGGTAGTCGATTTTTCAAACAGGGTCCCGTTGTCGTCATTTGCGGGGGATGACAGCAGCGTCGGCTTCCCGTCGGAGGACGAGGCCGATCCGTGGGAGGTGTGGAATGAAATTCGCACCATGTGTGGGGAGCATCCCAATGTCGGTGTCGCGCTGGAGCTCACGCCCGACTTGTCGTTGCGTCCGTCCCTGGAGCGCTGGATCACAGAGCCGGTACGGGTGGTTTTGGTGTGGACATCTTCGTATGTCATCAAGAAGGTCAGACACCCGGTCCTCTCCAGGAAGCACCAGGAATTTATTAGGACTATGTTCACGATGTTCCCTTTCTTCGCTCTCACCGGCATGGCTGACAAGGTCAAAGGCGGCAATGGCTTCATGCCCTCTGTCCTGTATCTGGCACATTTGTTTTGGAAGATGCCCGATAGTTCTGCCGCAGAGACGTAGGAGGCCCCGCACTACGGCTATTTCCAGGCATCATTGCAACCGCTCGCCGATAACTTGGGAGATCAGATATAGGAGACTTTTGAGAAGGATCCGGTGAAGTATTCAGCCTATGAGCAAGCCGTAAGGATGTGCGTGGTGACAGCTGAGCAAGTCGTCCGTGTTGCTAGGGGCCTCATTGATCGACATGACACCTATAGAAACAACAGAGAGCTGGCCAACGGCATGCTCGCAGCCTACACATTACTCTCTCTCAATGTCCAGAGTGTGCGAGACGATCCACTCCTTGAGTCCATTCAAGAGCAACATCGCATAATACTCAAGGATATGTTTGACACGGTTTTTGCTTTCGTGTCAGATACTCTCACCGATCTGAATTTCGAGTTGAAAACCCCCCAAGGAATGCTCTTCTCTTTTGGCAAACGCGATTAGTGACAGGGATGTCCTTACGGCGCGCAAAGGCCGCGCAGAAGAGCTTCGCAAAGAAGTCACTCAAGCGAGCGCTCATCTAAGTATTGTCAGCGACGTCCGGGCAGCTGCGACCAGCACAGAAGTATTCAAGGGCCTCGTGATGGCTCCACCCAACCCAACCCGTCTTCAGGTTATATAGATTTGAATTTACAGCATGGCCTTGGTGCACAAGACACTTGCGAGAGACCAACTCAAGGCGGCTGTATTACACAATGATGGCAATGATCCGATCGGGGAATTTGCGGTGGGTTATGGCGGAGTTGGGAAGACGTGTGCCCTTCGAGCAATAGCTCACGATGAAGAAGTGAATGTTCGTTTTCCAGGCGGAGTCTACTTTTCCACTCTCGGAAAAGATGTGACTGTTGCGCGGATGATCCAGCAACTTTGTCTTGCAGTCAACGCGACCAATGGACACAGTGCCTGTGAGGAGATGCGTGAACAGACAGAACTCTATGGAGTACTGACATTGATGCGACAGTGGTTTGGGAACGAATCATGTCTTTTTATTTTCGATGACATATGGGCACGCAACGACATTAATAAGAAGATTCTTCATCAGTTATCGGTCCTGGGTGGCAGTGTGGCTGGTACAAGCGGGGAGAGGAGCAGAGTCCTGTATTCTACCAGAGACGAGAACTTGGCGTTGGTTGGTTACCGGGTGAAGTTCAGCGAAAGAGAAAGTGAAGGGGCCGAGGCCGAGAGAATGCTGTTGCAGGCTAGCGGCATGGTCCATGACGCAGTTGATGACGTGAGTTCGAAAGAGGCGATTCATGTCATTCTGGGGATGTGTGCCGGACTGCTGTTGGTTCTGAATGCTGCGGGTACGAGTGTGCGGTACATGCAGGCGCACCAAAAGGCAAGATGTGTCGAAGATTTGGGTTTCGTACGTGGAGAAAGTGAAGGAGCGAGTAGGGCTGTCCGAGGAGGAGCCAGGTGATGGGTATTTATCGCTGAATGCGATGTTAGAGTCGTCGCTGGCGCTTTTGGAATCAGATGCCGAAAGCTGCGCGGAGAGACAACGGGGTCTGTCGTTTAGGGAAATGCACCGAGGGTTGTGTGTGATGAAGAAGCAGGACTGGATTCCGGTGTCTGTGTTATGCGACTTGTGGGAGACGGAAGATGCGGATGCTGCGATTGCATGTGTATTAGGGATGAACAGGGTTGGGTTGGCAGACATTGAATACAGAGGTTGTGCGGGAGGACTTCGTCTACACGATTTGACGCACAATTTTGCAGTGCGTGAGGCGGAAGAGAATGAAGGGTGCATGTCCTTGGTGCATGAAGTTAGTGATAAAATATTGCAGCGGGAGACGTGTAGTTGCGACAGAAGGGGTAGGTGGGGCTTCGGATGTGAGGGGATTGAGAGAGGAGTAGGTAGTAGAAAACATTTACCGATTACTGATGAGGGCGGAACGGTTCGAAGACGCAAGGGTGGTGCTGAGTTCTGGGTGCGTGACGAAAGTGCTGCAGCAGAGTGCGGTGCTGCAGTACGAAAGATCTGTCAAGGATCTGATCAGATATTGGAAAGGAAGGAGCGGAAGAAGGTGCGAGGTCAAAGATAAAGCTGACAAGGATACTTTATGTGGAATGTAAATGGTGATGAAAGCTGCCCGTCTGAGTGTGCCATTTTGTGATGAGAGCATTAGTGGGATATGCTTTCAACTCTACGCTCGTACAATGTAAAAGAAGCTGTCACTGGAGAGCGTGCGAAAGTTTTTGTCGGATATGAAGGATTGGGCTCCGGCACCACGGGTATGTCTGTAGTGCAATACCCGTCTCGGGTATACCCCCTATAGGGGGGAGGAAGGAAGTGAAAAAGGAAAAAAATTGGATACTGTAGTCCGGGTTTGGGGGACACACGTGTGCGACGAAGCGCACGATTATTTTAATTAATTTATTTATTTGCTAATTAGATCTAGAATCTAGAGCCGGGAGCTACTGTACTCGCCCCGGCGGGGCTCTATATAACTTAGCCCTTTGACCGAACAAGTCAATAAAGCAACCCGAGTTGCCGGAGTTGAATGTCGCCTTGGTCGAAGTCCGTCTCTACCAAGACGCTCCCTTTTACCTAAGCCTACGGCATCCTCTATCGCTCGGGGTTCCCTTTTCTCTTTCTTTTATTTCCCTATCCTTTTCTATCTCTAATTCTACCTATTTTCCCCTTATCTTGTGTTGGTGCCATCGGCCTCGGTTGCGACCGAACCGGTGTAGGTGTCTTTGCCGTCGGGCGACATAGTTGACGTAGCGCTGCTACTGTGACCCATTTTCCGACGGAGACTGTTGCAACGACGTCTCCCTCGAAGGGCTCCGTCGTGTCACGAGCCAGTGTTGGTGCCATCGGCCTCCGTTGCGACCGAACCGGTGTAGATGTTTCGAGCCATCGGGTGGCACAGTTGACGTAGCGCTGCTACTTTCATTTCATCCCGTCGGGCTGCGTTGCGACGCCCCCGTCGAAGGCCTTGTCGCGTTACAAGGTTTCGAAGAAGCTCAACGAGCATTGGCCTTACAACCCAGTGGAACCGGGGTATCTACGTACGCGCCCCACTCCACACTCGTCAAGCAGTTCTCTTCGCAAGTCTCTACCACACCGATCCCGGGCCGGGCTATTTCTCTGTGCCCCCCCACATCAGGGATCCGAGCTACTACGAGTCGCAAGCTCGTTTAAACGGAGAAGGGAGAGTCGGACACTCCGTAGCGCTGTGCCACCGGCAGTTCTTCTTTTTGTCGCTGTTGTTGTTTTGCTGGACCATCGGACCGCGGTCTCTGCCCAACAGGCGCATTGCACTACAAAAGTGGTCTCCCGACCTAGAAATTGTCTTATCTACGACAAGGAAGTGGTCTGGGTAACGGACTCTTTTTTATATTTTCTTTTTGTTTGTAACTTTTTTGCTGCGTAGGTCCGCTCGTACGAGCGATGTCAACAAGCGCACCCGGGGACGTCGGTCCCGGGGCGAGTAGAAGCAGATCGGCACGAGCGTCGAGGATCCCGAGGGGTCCTCGAACCCGGAGCCAGGCCAATACGGCCACGGACCCCGGAGATCAAGAATCCCCTACGGGGATAGCCGCCGACAAGACTGACCTCGACGAGAAGTTGGAGAAGATGAGCAGCGAAATTCGCGAAGAAGCGAAGAAAAATCTCGAGGCTGAATTAGCCCTCGTCCGGAAGCAACTAGAGTTGCAAGCATCCGAGTTCCACACCGTTTTAGGAGAGCTATCGGCTCGAGTGGATCTCGTCGAGAAGAAGCGAAGAGATGCGACCGACGGTCTGGAGCCGGAGGTCCTAGCCTCGTTGAAAACTTCGGTCAAGGACGCGAGGCGAGACGCGAATCAAGCCTTCGAGTCCTTAGGAAAATTTAGAACAAGCATCGATGACCGATTCGATCGCGCCGCGCAACGTCTTAAGGACCTCGAGCAGGCCGCGGATCAAGCTCCGCAAGGATCGGACGACGAGCCGCTCCCTTCCGGTAGAGAGGGCGACCGTCGGTCGAAGAAGGACAAGCCCGCTCGGCAGCGGAGTTCCAAGTCGAAGCCCTCGAAGAAGGACAAGTGACGTACAAGCAAGGGTCACTGTAGTGACGATCCGGAGAACCGCGACTCACAGTCGGAGTCGCTTGGTCCCTCCGAAGATGGTAACGGCGGTTCGTCGAACCATTCGGGCGATTCCGAACGCCGTTCAGAAGACGGAAACGGAATTTCGTCAAGCAAGAAAATTTCCTCCAGACGAGGCGGAGTCACTTCGTCCGCCTCGCGGAGAGACAAGGACGCGGAGCCCGAAGATGTCGCAACGCGGCGCGGGCCGCGATGGGAGGAGTTGGAGGAGCTGAATCCGACCAACTACCTCTTCAATAAGTTACTTTCGTACCGAACGTACCGCTTGCGGAACCCGCAGACATATTTGTCAAGTTCCCGGCGGACCGCCGTACGAAAAATCAGGAGAGATATTCCGACTAATGTGAAGAAGGACAACACGTTCACAGGTGAGGACGGGGTCCTTGTGTTGGATTTTTTGGCAAAATTAGTTCAGGAGTTCGATACTCAAGAAATGAACGAGGGGCAAGCGATCCGCCTGTTGCCTGAATTTTTAAGCGGCATCGCCTTGAGACAGTACACTTGGGTGTCTCAGACGACCGGGGCCCATCACGTAAAGGTATCCGATTGGCCGGAGGCCGTACAGTGGTTGTTGAGGAGTTTTGCAACCGACGAGGCGATCCGTCAAGCCGTGCTCGCATTGCGAGAAGTTCAGCAAAGACCGTCTGAAGACGAGATGGATTTTTATATCCGTCTGACGGACGCAAGCAATCGATGTGGAAACGTATATTCGATGGAAGAACAGATGACGATGTTTATTGAAGGACTCGATTCGAGTATCAAGCCGATGGTATCTCAATACCGACAAGACAATCGGGACGTTTCGTTTTTGAGACTAGTTAATTACGCGAAGGCGCATGGCTCGGCGAGCCGCGCTAAGGACAAGAAGACCAAGAAGGTCACGATTCAGACGCCGTCGACAATTAGGGCGGGTAAGAAGCCGAGGGCTTCTTATCCCGGTCGCAAAAGTCACGCCGCAGTCCATTTAGCCGAGTCCATGTCCGCGTCAGATGAGCGCGGTGCGCATGGAAGTAGCGAAAATCACTACGAAGGAGCGTTAGTAGCCGAAGGCGAGTTCATGGAGCCATCGGAGGGCTACGGACACGAGGACTACGGGGACAGCGGGTCGTCAACTTTACCGACGTCTGCATACACGACGGAGTCGTTTTTAGAGCCCACGGATCCCGTGATGATGTTTCGGGGGCGCGGCCACACGCCGGCGCCGCGCATTCCGATGGAAGACAAGGGTCCGACGTTTCGAAGGCCAGGCTGGATGGGAAGGCCGCAACGTCAAGGAAGGCCGCCGGCCCGTGGAGGACCTAGTCCGCAATATCCCGTCAAGACGCACGGTCTGGTGTGCTATCACTGCTATGAAAAGGGGCACGCCGCGCCAACGTGCATTCTTTCCCTCTGGGCAATGCACCAAGATTTGGAAAATTATGAGGCGTTGTCTCCGATGGAGAGGTTAGGGATACCATCGACGAGTTACCTGAAGGTCAAGAATTGGTTCGATTCGCAGACGGCGAGCACGCCGAGTGCTTCAACGCCGAGGTCCAACCAACCCTTCAGAGGGCCCACCGCGGGGCCCGCGCCGTCGGATGTGAGAAGGATCCCGCAGCGGCAGGAAAACTAGAGAGGGGAATCTCGCATGAGTCGCGAGAGGCACAGGGTCGACGTACTGTGCCCGGGGCTCAGCCTTGTTCCCCGTCTCTAAAGGAAAAATCAGGCCTCGAGGAGGAGGTTGTTGGATTGGTGGATAAGCCCAAAGGGCCAGCTCAAGTCAAGAAAATTTTGAGCCGAGCCCGAGATCATCCGCTGGAAGAAGTTCGAAGACCCTGGTACGGGGTTAAGCGAAGGGAGAGTCCCGAGAAGATTTTGGTTCTTGCGCGAAAAAACTACAAAGTTTACGAGGACATCGGACCTACAATTGGATTGATGAGCCGGGTGTTGTCTGTTTTAGACACCGGCGCGGGACCAAACCTTGTGCGAAAATCGGAAGTCCCAGCTGGAATGGAATCTCTAGTGTCCTACAGACCGACCCAAGACATTGGCGACGCGAACAATAGGCCACTCCGAACTCTCGGCACAATTAGGATGCCTGTGAGGCTTGAAAAATTTGTGGCGGCAGCCGAGTTTATTGTATGCGAAAAACTAGCCGTCCCGCTAATTCTAGGCGCGGACTACTGTGACCGGTTTGTGGAAGCAATTTATCTAAGGAAGAAAACCGTTGAGTTGGCGGATTTCTCGGAGGTCCCGATAGTTAGGCAGTTCTCGACGAGAAAAGGGAAGAAGAATCTCGTCGCGGGAGAGGACGAGAATGATGGAAAGGGGGAGCGAATTTCCCCTAAGGTAAAAGTGGCAAGAGCCACGACTATCGAGCCAGGGACGCAACGCGTCGTGGAATGCACCTCGAAGAGGGCGGGCTTGGTGGTGGTTCAGCCGTATTCGTCGTTGTACGAAAGGGACGGGTTGACGTGCACGAATGGTGTCGTTCAGGTTGAGCCTGACAGGCCATTTCGTTTACTCGTTGCGAATTTTAGGGCGTACCCTGTCAGGGTGCAAAAAGGCCAAGTGGTGGCAGAATTATTACCGCACCGGAGAGCCGCGCTCGAGAGCAAAACCACCATTGGTGAAGTTCTCGGAATTCAAGAAAGGAAGAAGGAAAATTTTCCTAATTGCACCAAGACGCCTACGGGCGAGACAAGATGCGAACCGTCGGATCAAACGCTCGAGGACCAGCCAGAAGAACGGTCGGCAGGGCTCTCCGCGTCGGCAGCTACGAAGCCGCAACGCAGGATTGAGCCGCCACCGCCGGACGTGGAGGACCTCGACCTGAGCCACGTGCCGGAACGGCTGCGCGAGCGGTTCCGTCGGATGTTGAAGAAGTATTCAAGGATGTGGGATGGGACGCTTGGCGAAATTAATACCACCGTCCATCGGATCGAGTGGATCCCTGAGACTCGTCCCATCGCACAAGCACCGTATCGGGCCGGGCCTAAAGCCCGCGAAGTAGAAGATGCAGAGGTGCAGAAGATGTTGGAGGCAGGAGTGATAGAACCAGCGCAGTCAGAATGGGCGTCGCCCGTGTTGCTGGTGCCCAAGCCGGACGGGTCAATGCGTTTTTGCGTAGACTACCGCAGGCTGAACGCAGTGACGGTGAAGGACACGTACCCCTTAGCGCGCATGGATGAGTGCCTGGACTCGCTTGGTGCCACCAAAATTTTCTCCGCGTTGGACGCGATCTCGGGATATTGGCAGATACCTATCCCTGAGCGCAACCGCGAGAAGACCGCATTTTCGTGTCACTCAGGACTGTATCGCTTCTCAAGAATGCCCTTCGGGCTAACTAACGCGCCAGCGACGTTTCAGAGAGCAATGGATATCCTGCTCTCTCCGTTCCGTTGGAAGTGCTGTTTGGTGCATCTGGACGACATAATAATTTTTAGCAAGTCGTGGGAGGAGCACATCGTGCACGTGGATGAAATACTTTCTGTATTGGAGAAGGCAGGTGTGAAGCTCAAGCTTCGCAAGTGTGAATTTTTCGTCGAAAAGATCAAGTACCTGGGCCACGTCGTCCGCCCAGGTACGCTAGAAGTCGATGTCGCGCGAACCGCCGCGTTGGAACAAGTGCGGTACCCGCGAACACAGACACAGCTCAGGAGCTTCCTGGGACTCTGCAATGTCTACCGCAGGTTCGTTCCGCAGTATGCGAAAATTGCGCAGCCTCTAAACCAACTACTGAAGAAAGGACAACCGGTCCAGTTGGAAGGATTCGACGAACCGTGCAAGAAAGCTTTTCATAAGCTCAAGGACGCCATCTTGGCACCGCTGGTGTTGGCGCTGCCGAAGAAGGACCTACCCTACTCGGTAGATACCGATGCAAGCGACTACCAAATAGGCGCTGCACTATTTCAAACACACCCGGATGCGCAACGCAAACCCATCCGGTTCTTTTCAAGAACGTTAGCCGCAGCCGAGAGAAACTATTCTGTATCAGAAAAAGAATGTCTAGCGGTAATTTGGGCCGTACAGACTTTAAGACCATATCTATATGGCGAGCACTTCATTGTGCATACCGACCATGCCTCATTGAGGTGGTTGATGAACGTAACCGACCCCAGCGGGAGATTAATCCGATGGACGCTCCGCCTCTCGGAATTTGATTTCGAAATCAAGTACAAGAAGGGCAAGGCTAACAGCCAAGCCGATGCCCTGTCAAGACTACGGACCGCTGGAGAAACCGTCGACGAAATCGACGACGAAATTCAATGCTTTATGGCCGAACCGGCCGAGGGAACAGTGGAGGACGAGGACAATTCTGTCGCGCTAGACGACATCCTCGCTCTTGAGGGGGGGGCCGCCCCTGATCGCCTCGATCAATTCCAAGCTGTCACTCCGGAGGAGCTCATTCGCGAGCAAGCCGTCGACCCCTTCTGCAACCGCATCAAGGAAGAAATGGACGCCGGAAAGGTGAGAACGTTCAGCATGGAGACCGAGGAACTCGAAGGAACTCTATGCCGTACCGCGGCGGAGTTTGTACAAGTGGTGATACCACAATCGTTAAGGGACCGCGTCCTAGGGTTAAGCCATTACGCAAAATTGGCAGGCCACCCGGGAGGCAGGAAACTTTACAAGACTTTGAGAAGATATTTTTATTGGCCTACGATGGCCCTAGACTGCTATGCAGTCGCGAAGAATTGCGCCGCATGTGCGCGGGAAAGGGTGAAGTTAAGAAAAAACACGAAGGAAATGAAGCTGTTCACGCCCAAAGCGCCGCTGGAATTTGTCGCCATCGACATCCTCGGCGAGCTAATTACAACTAAGCGAGAAAATCGGTATATTCTCGTGATCCTTTCCATACTCGAAACTGGTACGAACCGTACCGTTGAAGAAGATATCAGCTGCACACATCGCACAAGCCTTCGTTCACCATTGGGTATTCGTGTATGGACCGCCGGCCAAGCTGCTGTACGACAATGGAACACAATTCACGGCCCGGTTCTTTCAGAACGTCTGCCGAATTCTCGGCATACGCAATGTGTTCACGACTACGTACCACCCGCAAGCCAACGGCCAAGTTGAGAGGTTTAACCGCACGCTGACTTCCGCGTTGCAAAAATACGTTGGAGAGCATCCCAAGGACTGGGACTTATTTAGCGACGCTGTGACGTTCGCCTACAACACACAGGTTCATCGAACTACGAACATTGCGCCCTTCGAGCTAGTGTTGGCTCGGGCGCCGAGAAACATTGCGTTACAAGCGCAACCAACTTTGGAGAACTTCAGCTCGTCACGAGCATACTACCTGAAATGGCAGTCGTGGTTGGAGAGCCTAATGCGAAGCGCCGATAGGAGTTTGCGAAAGGAACAAGCCCGGTACAAGCGAAATTTCGACGCACGCCTTCGCAAGCCGCAATCTGAGATCCCACCAGGGTCCTACGTGTTCCTCCGGAAGGAGCAGAGCACGGCTAGCGAACCGAAACATAAGCTCGCACAAGTCGCTACAGGGCCTTATCAGGTCAGAAGATCGGATCAACATACGGTAGTCATTGCCATTGGCGATCAGGAGGAACGCGTATCGCGAGACAGGGTGGAATTAGCCCCAAGCCCAATGGACCATGCGCCGATAACCGGCCTACGTCAAGCGCTACAGTTCCTGGGAGAGCCGGAGTTAAACGAAGAAGGAGAGGCAATGGAGGACGAGGAACGTCCTCACACCCGTGCGCCTACGACGGGGGACCTGGATAATTTAGTTGGTCAAACGCCGACAGCGGAGACACCTCCAAACCTACGCGAGCTCGGAACGTCCAGAGAAGAGGACGAGTTGGAAGATTTTCAGAAGGGGGAAGGAAACAGTTCAGAGAAAGGAGAGGAAACAGAGAACACGGAATATGTAATCGACCGGGTCGTCGACCACGATTATCAAAATGGTAATTTGATTCTCAAGGTGGAATGGTACGGTTATACGCCCGAGGACGCGACGTGGGAGCCCATTGAGCAATTACCCCGCAGTGCGGCCGTCACGTATTTCCGAAGGAAGAAATTACCCTTGCCGCCGCAAGTCGCGCACACGCAAGCAGGATAGTCATCGTCAATAGAATCAGCAGATTAGGGAACACGGAGGAGTCAGAGGTTCGAAACGAACGGGTCCGCAAGCAATTAAAGTCGGAGCGAGAGGAGTCAGGCAGTCTTCCGTCGGGAACGCCTTTGCAAAAAGGGACTGACGAGCGGGTTACCCTCGAGTCGAGGGAGAAGGAGGGGAAAAGATACAGTTGATGTAGAGGCGCACGCGAGGGAGGCCGATCGAGAGGAAGTGAATGATGCGGGACGCGATAAGACCGCGAGTGAAATGTTGGAATTGTATTGGGGATGGTCCCCATCAGGAGGCTCTCGAGTTTGAAGTGATGCAGTGAACAGCGTCGCGGAGAGAGAGTAAGGACAGTCGCCGGAAACGAGACCCCTCGGAGTGAGGAGAAGGGAAACGAAAGACTCAAGCGATTTTGCCTGGGACCCCCGCCCATGAATGAAATGGCCCGCGCGGCCAGGCCGTGGAAGAGAAGATGTACTGTAGTCTCAGGCCGAGGTAATTTACCTCCTTGGATACGATCACACGCGGCCGCCGCGTGCACGTGATGTGACGCCTAGATCGATGACCCGCCCTCATGGGGTGTGATTTAATCAAAAGAAATTGGGCTCGCTGCTGGTGAGCTGTCAAATGATCAGCACGAGTCGCAGACTGAACTCCGGCCATACGTCGAAAAATTAACTGCAATTAAGGAAAAAGCCCGCACTTGTACGAAACGTTGTTGGCAACCCCCACCGCCGACCGCACAAATGCTAGGGGCTCGCCACCGGCGAAGTTGCGATCGATCGCACATGAGAGCACTTGCCAAGTTCGTTCGCAACACCTAAACCCCGCTCGACGAGCGTGAAGATGGGTCCACATGGACCACTGTTGCCCTGACCCATCGACACCACGTGCAAGTACACGGCTACACAGCGCGGCGTGAAACATCATCATTACGGAGGAGCTTTGTCGCTCCCGCATCGACGCCACACCACGAGTGACTTACTTACCGGCCTGCCGCCATAACCCCCCCATATCTTTCTGTAGCATATCCCCCTCCCTAAATTAGATTTAGATTAGATTTATAACAGTAGAGCCCGAGCTCTACAGTACCTCAGTGCGCGTGCACACGTGTACCCCACGTGTACGGGGGCGCGCGCGCACACACGTGTACAACACGTGTGCTGCCAGCCCCGACGGCTGACAGCACTACAGTGCAGGCCGACCTGCACCACTGTAATGTTATGATAGGTGACCCTGTACATTAAATATGAGCGGACCGCCGGCGGTGGAGGACGACAAGGACGGACTTGTCAAGGATCCTCCACCTTGGTCCGCCCGCTTACTTTTAGGTACTTCCGTCCGTTTTACCTAGGAGTAGCACCGCGCGCGGGTTGAGGACGCGCGTAGCACGCCCACGAGCCGGCTCCGCCTCCGCCCGTCGGTACTGGATCGTCACCCAGTACCGCTCCGGGGCGTCGAGGCGTAGAACCGCTCGCGCGTGCGCGCGTCCTCCCCGATCCCGCTCTACCACCGCTACCTCGAGCCCGTGCTCGGTACCGTGGGTGGGCCGTGCTTCTGTCTTCCCGCCGATCGGGGTCTTTCCGAACTGTCAGTACTCACCCCCTCGTCGTTGGGGGTGATTATACTACAGTGGTCTCCCGACCTAGAAGACTCTCAAGATCGAACCGAGAAGACTATCGTTTACCTCCGCGTCCTTACGCGTCGAGATGAGTGGCGAATATCCCACCTCGATTCGCTCGGAGCCCGCCGATGTGCGAGAGGCCGCGCTCCGCGTCCGAGTCGGCGACGGCGACGCTGGTCCTCGAGACCGCGAACCGTCGCCCGACTTCTCCGAAGGACACGCTCGCGCGATGTACGATCGCATCGCGGAGTATATTGAAGATGTCCGAACATCCCGCCGTATCGACGTCTCCGACAGCGTCTACGCCCGCTGTATGGATGAGTTGCGCTCCCTCCGCGAAGGAAGGTTTGAGCGCGTAACTCAGTCCTTGGAGAACCTGCGCGCCCTCGTCGACCAGCTACAGTCCCGTTTGGTACTGGTCGAAGAGGCGCGCATCGATTCCCCGGCCGTGGACGTTGCGGGTCGACCCGCGAGTGCAAACTCCGGAGTCCGACGCGACCTGCAACCCTTCCCATCAGCCGAACAGATGGGAGCGTTCGCGCACATGGCGGCGGAGCTCAACTCAACGCGCTGCCGTGCCCGTGAGATGGAACAGACCTCGGCCGAGAGGCCGCCCGGAGCCCCCTCGAGTGGGCCCGGTGCCACTGTTCCTCCGGGCGCATCCGGAGCGCAGGAGTGGCCCCCGACCGGAGCCGTCACCAGTCGGAGGGCGGAGGACATCAAGCCGACGGCGGACGCGAACGTCGCGTCCGAAACTCAAGCCCTGCCGTATGCATCCCGAAGCATGCGGCAGTCCCGAAGGGTACCGGACGAACCCGACCGTGGCCGTGGAGGAGTCGCCCGCGGATCAGGGGAACCGATTCTCCCCTTCGATCCTCGCTGGGGCGGCTACCAGCCAGCGGATCTTACCGCGCATCCCGGCCCCGTCGACGTCCGAACGTTGCCCGTCACGCCGTTCGGAACGTTGGGCCCCGCCGAACCCGGGCTCGAGCCCGTCCACACCATGATACAGGAGTTCAGCGCCGTCGCGAACTACCGCATGTATCGGTTGGACAACACCTCGAGGCTCGTTACCTCGGGTGACGCGGGACGGATCGCGAAGTACGTCCAACGCTGCCGTGGGCTCCGTCCCACGATGAAGAGCTTCGACGGTACTGACGCGATTCAGTTGCTCCCGTTTCTGAAGGATATCCGGATAACCTTCAATGCCCAGCACCTGACCGAAAGTGTGGCAATTTGTGTCTTCGCTCACGTCCTCGAGCGGGACGCGGAGCGGTTGTATACGAGTTACACCATGCGCGGCCTCCGCGCCGGCCAGCTCCACGACGACACGAGCTGGCCTGGTCTTGTCAACCAATTTATCAAACGCTACCTAACCGACGACGTGTTGGGGGAAGCGTTTGATGCTGTCGCGTCGGCGCGACAGCTTCCTCACGAAACCGAGAACACGTTCGCAGACCGGCTGGAATCCGCCGCGTTCCGATGCACGGCCGTGTTCTCAGAACAAGCTCTCGCGCACTAATTCGTGCGCGGGCTGTCCACTGCGACCCGGGCCGCAGTGGCAGAGACGATGCAAAGGTTGCCCGGACAACAGAAGACCGAACTGTCAACGATTCGCCGTATCGCAACGGCCGAGGGTACAACCTACCGCGCTCGTCGCGGGTTGCCGCTGCCGGACCCGAAGCCGGCAGCGAAGGGAGTCCGAACTCCAAGGTCGCACGGAACAAGTTCGCCGGCGACCGCCCTCCACATTGGAGAAGATGAGTGGCAGGCCGACCCTGTCCTCATCACGCAAGGCTTCGAACGGGCAGGGGGCCGACCCCCTACGCCAGCTTCCACCGGTTCGACCGGAAGCTTCGCAACGGCGTTCGCACATACGCCGAGGGCCATGGGTGGTCCGAACCACAACATGGCCGAGCTGGATATCTCCCGTCGAGAAGGAGACCGCGGGCTGCATAACGTGCCTCGACTCACCGATGAAGAGGCACGCCACGCGGCGACTTTCGCGTCGACCGATGGCAGCGCGTACATTTGTTGGCTGTGCCGGACGTACGGCCACGCCATGTACGCGTGCCCGTTCCTGTCTCCTGAACAACGTCAGTTCACGGCGTACAGGAACTACCGCTATCAGATGGAGACGCGCCCCGGAATGCGCAATCTCATCCAGCAGTCTACGCGGGCAGACCGAGGCCCGCGTCGAGGTGACCCGAGCCGATCGGGTGGGGGCGTCCGTTTTGCCCCTCGTGAAGGCGGGTACCGATACCCGGGGACCGATCAAAGGGATCGACGTGACCCTCGTCGGATGGATACGCGATATCCCCATCGAGATGGGCGAGGCGACCGGGGCCGACCCCCGTTGCCCCAAGGGGTACAGAACGCCATCATGTACCTCCAAGATTGGGCTGGTGAGACGCACCCCCAGCCCACGGAAGGAGGCGGAGGGGAGCCCGTTCTCCCCGCCCCTCGAATATTGCAACGGCCGGACGTTGCAATCCAAGGCCACGAAGTATCCGATTACTTCGTAGAAGATGCCCAGTCGGGGTGGGGAAACCGTCCCCATCCGCGCGGCCAGGGGCCCGTCGACGCGCTAGCTAACGATAGCCAAGCGAATAGCACTGACAGCTCGGGTAGTGCGAAAACCCCGTAAAGACGGTCACGTTCGCGCGGTCGCGTGAACCGTCTTGTCAAACCAACCGTGACCCGCCCCTATTTGTCCCCGGCGGGGGAGGGGAATGTTTACCGATATTATTCCCCTCAACCCCGCACAAGCGCACCGAGACACCCGTAAGCTCGGTGCGAAAGGAAGAAGACGCTGAGGCAACCGTGAGCCCGGCGCACACGGAGGAAGGCACTGTGGAAACCGTGAGCCAAGTGCCTAACAAGAAGCGCATCGAACGCGCCAGCGGCCCAACCCAGGGGGACCCGGGGCCGCCAGAAGAATTCAAGCCGCGTACGAACGCGACTGGTCGCGGGGACGCGGCCGACCGAAGGGCGCCCCGCGACCAAGGCCGAGGGACGCGGAAGAGAAGTCGGAACCGGCGCCGGCGGCCCAGGCGGAACGATCTCGCCGAGCCGGGCACGCCGAAGGTGGTCGACGGCGTCATTTGCCTTATGACGTCGAAGATTTACAACGTCCTCGGCTCGATAGCCACGGAGGGCAATGCCTTCAAGCCCCGCACGATCGCCGTTGATACGTGCTCGGGGTACAATCTGGTGAGGAAGGCGGACCTTCCTCCCGATTGGTCGCGGTACGTCATCCGCGACGCGCCACTGCCCCGATTGGCAGGCGCGAATAGCAACCCGCTTAAGCTCTCGGCCCTCGTACGCCTGGCCGTGCGGTTGAGGAACACGACGTTCCGAATTCCGTTCGTCGTGGCGGACCAGCTCGCCGTGCCGGTCCTCCTCGGTACGGCCTTCATCGATACACACGTACGAAGTATCGACATCGAAGCTCAACGCTTGGAGCTCCGCCAAGGTGGCTTCGTTGCCATCGTCGACGGGAAGGGGGAGCCGACTCCCCCAACCAGGCGGCACGGACGTCAGACAAACCGGGCAGACGCACGTGACGAAGCCCCGCAGGCGATCCGAATCGCCCGCTGGGTTACCATTCCCGCGAGGTCGCAGGCCCGTGTGCGCGTTACTACGACGGGGAGGGGACTCTTGTTTATAGAGCCGAAGCCGTCACTCCAACACCGACATGGAGTGAGGCTGACGAACGGCGTCATCGAGGTCCTGCCGAACCAGACCTTCGACGTCATCGTCGCGAACTTTTCGCGACAGGAAAGGCGGCTTCCGAAGCACACCGTCGTGGGATACGCGAAGCGCAACCCCCTCGCGATCTTGACGCCCGAACGTGGCATCGCCGAGGGGATCGCGCACGCGCTTCACCTCACCGACTAGACCGATCAAGTCGGAACGGCAGGAGCTGGTCGACCAGGCTCCGCCCAGGGGGCAACCGTTGAGAAGAGAGGAGCCGGTACGGACGGCCGACCGGCGAAGTGCCCGCCGCCGGAAGGGGGCACTGCACCCGCCTCTGAAAAGGATCCCGAAAATCCGCCGGAGGATTGGGAAAAAGAAATCGACTTGTCATACATCGATGATGACAAGTTCCGGGGCCACGTGCTCGAGATGCTCCGTAAGCACTCGAGTCTGTGGAGCGGGGCGCTCGGAACGATCCGAGAGACCGAACACCGCATTCCCCTCGAACCGGGTACGAAGCCGATACGTTCAATGCCCTACCGAAAGGGGCCGGCTATGCGTGAGATGGTCGCCAAGGAAGTCAACAAAATGTTGAACGCAGGGGTAATCGAACCTGCGAGCACCGAATGGGCGTCCCCCGTGGTGCTCGTACCGAAGAAAGACGGCTCTCTTCGGTTCTGCGTGGACTACCGGCGTCTCAACGCAAAGACGGCAGCGGATTCGTATCCACTGCCCCGGATGGACGACTGCATCGATTCGCTCGGAGATGCAGCCGTCTTTACGACGTTGGACTGCAATTCCGGTTATTGGCAGATCCCCGTCGCTCCGGAAGACCGGGACAAGACCACGTTCACTACGCATATGGGAACGTTTCGCCATTTGCGTATGCCGTTCGGGCTAAAAGGGGCACCGGCCACCTTCCAACGTGCCCTCGACATCATCCTATCTGGCGTCCGATGGCAGATATGCCTCGTCTACCTGGATGATGTCATCGTGTTCTCCCGTACGCACGGAGAACACGCGAAGCATCTCGACACTGTCTTGAGCTTGCTGAGGAGCGCCGGAATCTCCCTCAAGCTCAAGAAGTGTAGCTTCTTCCAACCAAAGGTGCACTACCTGGGGCACGTCATTTCCCCAGGTAAGCTGAGCGTCGCCGAAGCGGCGGCGGACGCCTTCAAGACGTTCACCTTTCCGAGGACGTTGACGCAGGTGCGCTCGTACCTCGGAGCGTGCAACGTCTACCGCCGCTTCGTGAAGGGGTTCGCGAAGATTGTGCGCCCATTAACGGACATGACGCGCAAGGACGCGGACCCCAACTTCGATGACCCGACCGAGCTACAACTTCAAGCGTTCGAAGCGTTGAAGGAGCGGATGATTTCCCCGCCGATCCTAGCATTGCCGCGGTACGGTCGGCCGTACATGATCGACACGGATGCTAGTGCCTATCAACTGGGCTGTACGTTGCTCCAGGAACACGAAGGCGCCAACGACTGGCGCCCCGTGGGGTATTGGTCGTACTCACTGTCCGATAGTGAGCGCAACTACAGCGCTACGGAGCGCGAATGCTTTGCCGTAGTGTGGGCCGTCCGCACACTATGGCCGTACATCGAAGGTACCAAGTTCATCGTCCGGACGGACCATGATGCCCTCCGATCGCTTATGTCCCTCACAGAGAGTTCCGGAAGGCTTACCCGGTGGCGACTGCGGTTGGCGGAATACGATTTCACCATCCAGTACCGCCCCGGGCGCGTGCACCAGGTGCCCGATGCCCTGTCACGCCTCGTGTCGCCAAGGGTCACCGACGACCCTCGCCCAGTCGTCGAGGTGGATGACGACATTCCCACCTTCGATGCCGGTACGACCGTCTGTGACATGTCGGACGAGCTCGCAGACCACGTCTGTACCGCGAGCTGCGATCACAAGGCCGTCCATGTCTTCGTGACAACAAGGAACCAAGCCGGATCGCGAAGAGATTCGGGCATCCGTACGCGCGACGAGCCGAGGGGCGACGACGAGGCCCCCGCTCTTGAAGGACCCACCTCGTTCTGGGAGGAGAACGACGAGTTCGACGCTGTCGACATCGAGCGCGCCGAACAACCCGAGGTTGGCGCGCCCGCCTCCACGGTCGCCCCTCCGCAGGACGACCTTCCGGCCCCTCTTACGTTAGAGGAGATAGCCGAGGAGCAACGCGTGGATGACTTCTGCCAGACCGTACTGGCACGACAGTCAGAGTCCCGGGACTCCGAATTCTTCGAGGACCACCACGGGGTGCTCAAACGGAGACACCCCTTCGACCCTGACATCGTGCAGGTCGTGGTGCCACGGACGCTACGGGCTCGGCTTCTCCAGCTCTGCCACACACCAACCATCGCCGGGCACCCGGGCCAGAACCGTATGTACTTCGCGCTCCGTCGCGAGTACTACTGGCCCCATCTCGCTGCAGATGTCGCAGCTACGGTGCGAGGGTGCCGAACATGCGCGATGAACCGTGTTAAGTTGCGGAAACACCTCAACCGTTTGATGTTGTTTCCGGCAACACGGCCGCTTGAGAGCCTCGCCATCGACATCTTGGGACCGCTACCCAAGACGAAGGCAGGGAAACGGTTCCTTCTCGTAATTACGGACCGTTTCACCAAGCTGACTCAAGTTGTAGCACTGCGGACCGTAACCGCGTACACGGTCGCCGTCGCGTTCTGCGACGCGTGGGTATTTAAATACGGCGTCCCACGCTCGCTACTGTCGGATAACGGACCGCAGTTTAACGCGAAGTTCTTCCACAGCACGTGCCGTGTCCTGGGGGTGACGAACTTGTACACTTCGGCGTACCACCCCCAGACGAACGGGCAGGTCGAGCGATACAACCGGACCATCGCTTCGATGTTACGCAATTACGTCGGCGAACATCAGGACGACTGGGACTTGTACGTGGGGCCGCTCACGTACGCGTACAACTCCCACGTACATCGTACGACGAGTACCACGCCCTTCGAGCTCGTCCTCAGCCGACCCCCGCCGGAGTTCTCCCTACGTAGAGCCGACGGTGACGCGCCCCCGTCCGATAGGGGCAACGCGCGCGCTGAGTTCCTCAAGACGTTGGACGACACGATCCAGAAGGCGTACGGGAGCCTGCGCCGGACGCAGGCTCGGTTCAAGCGCGACTTCGATAAACGCGTCAGACGGCTCAACGCACGTATCAAGCCAGGTAATTACGTCTACCTGAACCCCACCGATGGGGCAAAGACGTCTTACAAACTCGCGTCGCCCGCCGTTGGGCCATACCGGGTACTCGCCAACGACCGGCGAACCATCACGATCGATCGTGATGGTGTTACCGAGCGCGTCTCCGCAGACCGCTGCGTGTACGCCCCACCACCGACGAGCGTGTCACGGGCGAGCACGACAACCCCAGGTGACCTTGCCGACAAGGTCACCGAGGGCACTCAGTACGCTGTCGAGCGACTACTCCGGCATCGGGCCATGGAGGATGGAACTACGGAGTTCCTCATCAAGTGGGCGGATTACGACACGCCCACTTGGACCGCACGCACTCACGTCCCGGAGGAGTTGGTGTCTCGTTACGCCCAACGCCTCCGGAGGCGCACCGGCAGAGGCCTCACCTCAGACGTGAACGCGGACATTCACGCTTAAGGAGGGGGCCCTCAACCGTCTCGTTCGGCTACATTCAACCGCTCCGTTACGGTTAAATTAGTCCCCTGTGGTTCGAGACCAAGGGGACGTTCGGAAGCCAAGCCGTATTTGACTCCCGAACGCCACGGACGCGAGACGAAGGAACCAGATGGTACGGACTGTCTGAATGGGGAGCGATCCCCGTTAGGGCCAATGTGACCCGAGCCGGACGACAGAGCGCGCGAGGAAGCCAATAGCCCCCTTTTCGAACCAAGGGGCCAAACGCACGGCCACAGCACATGCGACGGTCGGAACCCGTGCACACGAGAACACCACGGAAGGGCACATCGCCACCTAAGTGCAATCCACGACCACTGCAACACGCCCGTGCGCAGAGATTGTGCGGGTGTTCTTAAAATTAGAAGAAAATACGCCTGAGGGGCGTACAGTACGCCGTTCGTACGCCCAGCGCACGCGCTGGCCACAGTGGCAATCCGCCACCACCCTCGAGAAAATTAACGGAAAACATGCGCACAACGGGCGCAACGCACGCGCGCGAAGCAATCCAAATAGGTCGCGATCCATTTGGATCTTACGGAAACATCCGTACACGTGAAAAAAATTTGGTCCGCGCCCGCCGCACTCACATCACGGACCGTGCGGTGATTTTTTGGCAAAAAAAGGTTTTCGCGGGAAAACAATTTTTGCAATTTTTTGGTGGTAATTTGGTCAAGGACTCAGGGCTCTGTCTGTTCCCGCACGCGCGCGCACGGGTACTGTACGCAACAAACGTCGTAGACGCTGCGTACAGTAGGGGCCGGACGGACACTGACGGTAAAGCGAGGGGTGCGCACAAGGAGAGACGGACGTCGCGCGTGCATGCCCTCGCTCCCGAGGGTGAGGGGCGCACAGAACAAAACGTACGTCGCGCGCGTCCGCGCCCCCGCCTCCGAAGGCGAGGGCCGAAGGATAAGAGAAACGTCCGGGCCCTTGCCCCGGACGCCGAGGGGCGACCGCAAGAAAAGACGAACGGCACACACGCGGCGCCCCCGCCACCGATGGCGGGGGGGCGCGCGAAGAGGAAAACGTACGCCCACACGTCGCGCTCTCGCCCCAATGGCGAGGGACAGCACTGAAAGGAACGTTCGCCGCCCGCCCGCGCCCTCGCAACCGATGACGAAGGGCGCGGGGTAAGGAAATTTGCCGAGGGCTCGCGCTCCCGCCACCGACGGCGGGGAGAGACGCGAGCAAAGAAGAAGACGTACGCCCAAGCGTCCGCCCCCTCGCCCCGATGGCGAGGGGCGCGGGGGCAAGAAGACGAATGCCGTTCGCGTTCGCGCCCCGCCTCCGAATGCGAGAGGCGCGAGCGAGGAAAAAGACGAACGGCGCACGCGCGGCGCCCCCGCCACTGATGGCCGGGGGCGCGCAAAGAAGAAGACGTACGCCCACGCGTCCGCCCCCTCGCCCCGATAGCGAGGGGCGCGCCGGCAAGAAGACGAATGCCGTTCGCGTTCGCGCCCCTCCTCCAAATGCGAGAGGCGCGAGCGAGGAAAAAGACGAACGGCGCACGCGCGGCGCCCCCGCCACCGATGGCGGGCGTCGCGCGAAGAAGAAAACGTATGTCTACGCGCCGCGCCCTCGTCCCGATAGCGAGGGGCGCGCGCGGACAAGAACACGAGTGCCGCTCGCGCCGCGTCCTCGCCCCGATGGCGAGGGACGGAAAGTATGAAGCCGTTCGTCGAGGACCCGCGTCCCTCGCCACAGGCGATGAGGGACGCCAAGTATGCGGAGGATCGTCGCGCCCTCGCCCCGATGGCGAGAGGAGCGCGAGGTCCGACGGAGGCCGCGGGAGAGAAGGAAAACTCCAGGGACAATGGGGGCTCGAGGGTGAGAAGCCGATCCAACCAACGGGAGCTCGTCAAATCGAGCGCCTTGGAAATTGCCGGTAAGCGCTGCCTAACGTCGGAAAGACGATCCGACCAATGGGAGCTCGTCAAACTCCCCATGGGAGTGATTCCCACCTCCGCCGAACCCTTTGCATTTCCCCTCCTTCATCCGCGCGGTCTGCAGCGGACCCGGCGGAGAGGTCGTCTCCTCGAAGCGGGGATGGCGAAGGGGCACGAGGTCTAGGACGAACTCCGCGCGCGTTGCCCTCGCCCCCGCAGGGGGAGGGACGCGAAGAAATGCGATCGTCGCGCGCCCGGCGCCCTCGCCCCCGCATGGAAAGGAGCACCGGGCGGATAAGGCCAATACAGCGCCCTGAGACCTCGCCCCCGGCACGGCGAGGGGGCGGACTGAAGGAGACGAACGCCGCGCGCTTCTGGCCCTCGCCCCGAATGCAAGGGCGCGCAAAAGATAAGAGAAGCGTCCGCTCCCTCGCCCCGAATGGCGAGGGACGTCCAAAAGAAAAGCGAACAGCTGCTCGCTCGCGCCCTCGCCCGTAATGGCGAGGGACGCGAAGAAAGACAAGGCCGTGCGCCCGCCTCCGCTGTATAACCTCCTCACCACGGCCCCCGCCAACCGAAGGCGAAGGGGACGTCGAGTAGAAGGGCGCTAGCTACGCGCACCGAACCGTCGCTCGTTTGCCGTTGGTCGGTAAGGGGAACTGGCGGCGGGCTGCGGGTGGGGACCAAAACGGAAGGAGGTGGTACCACGAAAACGACTCTGCAGGAAGGCGATTTTTATTGTGGAAAGGCGCCAGGGCCCCCTCTGCTCGCCGACAAGGGGAGGAGGAAACCCCGCGCGGTTGACCTACACGCTGACAAGGTCAGAGGCTCGGGTCATTCGGGGGCAAGCGAGCCCCCGAATCGTAACTGGCTTGAGGAAAGTACCCCGGGTGCCGGGGTAAGCCGGTTGCCATGTCCGCCAGGGTAGGCATGGCGACCCGTGTGGTATGCTCACCGCTCGCCCCGTCCCGAGACGGGCGAGGGTCGGGCTCGTACCCCGCATACGGGTCGCGGATGGTTACAGGAGCCGGGGGGTGGGGAACGTTGCCTGCAGGCGGCGGTACCGACTGCGACGACCGCAGTCGGTCGCGCTCGCGTCGATAGCGTTCGCGATCGAACACCGCCCGTTCGTAGGCCACGGCTTGGCGCTCGGATGCCTCGCGCATGGACCCTAGCTCACGGCTGACTCGCTGCAGTTCCGCGGAGCGCATGGCTAGGTCGTCACGTAGATCGCGCGCTTCATCGCTCCGAGTGAGGAACCAGTCAGCCAGGGTATCGACCAACCCGCCTACTGTCCAACCGCGCCGGCTGGCCACGACTAACGCCCGTACTACTTTGGCGGACGCCGCCAGCTCTCCGTGGGGGAGCACCAGTCCGCGTACGCGACGCCCTCGGGGCGTTTCCTGCCCCACCGCATCGAGCGGTGGGATGGGGAGGACAGTCGCTGCGGAGACAGGGTCCCCTACAGGACCACGGCCGACGACGGACGTCGGCCGAAAGGGGTTCACAGCGGTGCCAACGGAGTCCACGGCCACGGCGTCGAGGTCCCTGTAACGTTTACGGCGCCCGCGCCGATGCTCAGACCCGACCCCTCCCCTCGGTTGCGCGTTGCCGGAGACCGACGGCACGAGGGGAGAGCGCGCCACGAAGGCGTCCGCCGTGGGATCGTACTTGAGATAGGAGCTGCGAGCTCCGGTCGTATAGTCCATCCACGAACGGTGGTTCCGAGGGGTGACTTCGCTGGCGCGGTCCATGAGGCTAATGGCATGGCCGAATGTCCAAGGGGCGTGACTGGACCCGTGTTCGGACGGATGCAGCGCGACGTCGGGAAGGCCCGACGCGACGCGCCTCACGAACGCAACCGTGGGGCCGGGCTGAACGAACGCCCGCTTGTTCATGTAAACCTCCGACATAAAGGCGCAGCATACGGACCACGCCCACTCGCGCTCATAGTTGTAAGCGAGCCGCGAGTGGGCTGGATGCTGTAGGTCGGCGCACGCGATGCCAAAATACTTCAGGATGGGAGGCAGAAGGGGGTGTACCCCTAGTGAAGGAAAGCTCTCCCGCACGCTCACGGGGAGAGCTGGAAAATCCCTGACTGTCAAGCCGGACGCAAAGGCAGCGGAGGGGACGACCCGACCGACCGCCTCGTCGTCTCTCCTGTAGGCGGACCAATCGTGGTGGGCGAAACCCACGGCATATAGCCGCATCAAGGAACACGAGGACTTCTGTAGAGCCACGAGGGGCTTGGTGAAGGTGTAGGGGCGGGGCGAGACGTACAACCCCGCCAACTCCGACAGCACGAAGCGTCGGGGGTCTAGCCGCACCGACCCGGACAGGAACGCCCCCATACGATCAACGTAGAGGACCTCCGCAACACTGTACACGAATGTACGATCGCCCGGCAGCTCGTCCGGGAGCTGGTAGCCGACCCCGCCGCCTTCGGCCATTAAGCGACGAAGGGCCGAAGACGCTTCTTCGAGGCCGCCCGCCTCGTATACCTTGAACACGCGGGCGAGATCGGACGGAAGCCACCCGCACGAGATTACCTCCGCTACGGTGACCCCCGAACGGCCCCTGCGCAACCAGGGGTACTGCAGCTCGTCGACAGAGAGCAGTGGGGCATCGGAAGACGGAACCCCGAACCACTGCGTGGCAGAGGCCACCTCCCCCTCCCGACCGGAAGAGGAGGGGGGAGGTACAGGAGGACGACGGCCAAAGGACGCACCATCAGGAGCAGCGTGGTAGCGCGCGACGTCCAAATGCGCAACGGGAAGGACGTCGTCCGCCGGGGCCGAAGGGGCAGCCGGACGGAACGCGATAACCGGTTTGGGTGGCCCCACGGGAGGGGCCACCAGCTCCACGGAGACGGTCGTGGAGCGGGAACGGGACTTCTGGAAAGCCGGTGGAGCCAGCGGGGCCGTACGAGTCAGAGCGATGTCGTCCTCTCGCGATCCAGGGGACGCGCTCGATGACGCGACCCCGCTTGGCAAAGGAATCGCGACGACGGACGCGCCCGCCGCCACGGGTTTGCCGCCGCCATCGAGCGGAGGCGGAGGAGGAAGAGAGGTCGAGTCGGCCATGATAGGACGGCCGATAGGACGGAGCCGAGATGATCGATCGGGACTGTCGGGGAAGGACTGGGACAGCGCAAAGTGGACGCGGACGTCCACACTTGAGAGGGGGGCCATGTAGCATATCCCCCTCCCTAAATTAGATTTAGATTAGATTTATAACAGTAGAGCCCGAGCTCTACAGTACCTCAGTGCGCGTGCACACGTGTACCCCACGTGTACGGGGGCGCGCGCGCACACACGTGTACAACACGTGTGCTGCCAGCCCCGACGGCTGACAGCACTACAGTGCAGGCCGACCTGCACCACTGTAATGTTATGATAGGTGACCCTGTACATTAAATATGAGCGGACCGCCGGCGGTGGAGGACGACAAGGACGGACTTGTCAAGGATCCTCCACCTTGGTCCGCCCGCTTACTTTTAGGTACTTCCGTCCGTTTTACCTAGGAGTAGCACCGCGCGCGGGTTGAGGACGCGCGTAGCACGCCCACGAGCCGGCTCCGCCTCCGCCCGTCGGTACTGGATCGTCACCCAGTACCGCTCCGGGGCGTCGAGGCGTAGAACCGCTCGCGCGTGCGCGCGTCCTCCCCGATCCCGCTCTACCACCGCTACCTCGAGCCCGTGCTCGGTACCGTGGGTGGGCCGTGCTTCTGTCTTCCCGCCGATCGGGGTCTTTCCGAACTGTCAGTACTCACCCCCTCGTCGTTGGGGGTGATTATACTACACTTTCCTATGTTTCCGTTTTTGTCTTTGTTATTATTATTATTTTTTATGTTCGTTTTCTTTCACGCACAGAGCGCGAACCCTGCGTCGCGAACGGCGACGGACAAGAGTGGCGACGCCAACCGATCCAGGCCCCAAGAACAATTCAGAGCGGCGAACCGACAATCACCATCAAGTAACCATGCGGTGTGTCACACCGAGAAGAAGAACGAGTTGTTCTGCTGTTCATTGCGAAAGGGCGTTACGCCACGAAGTTCCGTCGACCGGCCAGGAGGACAGTACTTTACAAGTGGAGGGCGAAGAGTCCGAAGGACCGAAGTTTATTCGGAAACCGAGGTCGTGCTCGTAATGAGAATCCGCTCCCACGAAGCCGTTTTACTGATGGCTGCTGCGTTTTACTACGGACGGGAATTTCTAACAACATTTAGGGCCAACGGCTTGTAAAAAGGGCGAAAGTGGGGAGTCGTAATCAAACATGAAGTCCTGACCAACTGAGTGTGACGAAGTTAAAATTTTTCGTGTACTAGATTGAGGGAGAACGTCCCGAAAATCACATCTAAGTGACTCGTACGGCGATTATGGGGGTCTCCCAGCACGACACAAAGCGACCCCAAAGAGGACATCGTTCCCTCGACGAGGAGTTCAGTCGGACAATGGATCAGCCCGACGTTCGAGGAAGAGTGTACCTGCATGGACCCTTCTGCGTTTCGCTAACGAACGGTACGCGAAAAGAAAAGAGGAGGAAAGTGAAGGTGACGGGGGACACGCAGGCGATTCATTTTATTATCCAAAAGCTATCGGGTGACGTCGATAACCAGATGTCACCCCAAACGGGTAATAATCCGAGAATGGATCAGGGGGGGGAGTCGTCCGAGCGGCGGGTCAGTGGGGCGGCACACCCAAGGATTTTTCCTTCGGGAGTGAGGTAACGAGTCGAGCAAGGACTCGCAGATCATCGAGGGAAGCCTCTTGGAGAGCTTCACCTTCGATGCCATGAGCGCGGAGCAATGTGCAGTAGATGTCAGTGGCTCCGTCGCTCTTTTTGGGAATTGATGGGGACGGTGGGGAAGACAACGCTTCCCTAACCGACAGAGTTTCGGTATGCCCTGCCGAGGAGATATCGACAGCAGGAGGAGCAGCAGCAGGGGCTGCAGGGAGAGGGGAATCTGGAGCAGACGGTCGGGGACAAGCGTCGTCTGCGCGGGGATCTATGGCTCGTATGGGAGCTACGTCAGGGGTTGGAACTTGGTTGCCGAATTGGCGACTGAGGCGCGCTTCGGAGGAAGAGCACAAGGCGGATGTCCAAGGGTTGAACCAGACAAAGTCACCCGCCGCACTGTGACTTCGTCCGGGAGAAAAGGACGGGCGTCCCCTCGCGAAGGATCGGGATGAGTTGATAGGGGGAAAACATCCCAGTCGACCTGATTGATCTTTTCGAGTAAGGAATGCAGTTCGAAGTCGGTGTCTGCTCCGCCCAATGGCACAGTATAGTCCAAAAGGCACATGAGCTCGACGAGCTTCGGAGGAAGATACCAAAGCCGCCAACAATCGTACGCCTCCCAGAGCAAGGTGGCGGCTACCTTCACGCACCACTCCGTTAAAAAGAAAACCCACAACCCGTGACGAGGATCAGTGAGATGGCTTCCAAAGTAGGTAAGGATGGGACCGAGCTCTGCCCAAAACCCTTGGCAGACCTCAAATTGTCCCCACCACGAGGGGAGTTGCTGGTACCGGTTGGGGTAGTGTGACCGAGCAATTTCCCGCGCCTCAATCATTTGGTAAGCTAGGAAATATCCCGTGTCCGATCTCATCTTACGCTCGAATCGGACCGTATGCTGGAAGAAGGGGATGTTCCCGCGTTTCGTATATCGGAAATTGAGGGGGAGGATTGCGCGCGTGTATGACATGGCATCGTTAGTCACCGTCAGTTGGTTATGCCACAGGCGGCCCGCCTCGAGCACGGGGTCACCCCGTGTCCAGCTGAGGAGGTTGTCAAGGTAATCACGCTCCCCCTCCGTGCGAAACTTCCACGTGTCACATCCGAAGGACGGAGGGATGAGGGCATCGGATAGGGATAGGTCGAGGCGGTCGAGGACGGCTTCCATGAACCGCAGGGATAGGCCCTGTCGGCCATGAGGGGAGGAACGACGCAGGATAGAAGGGGGAATGGCGACACGGGCACGCCAATCGTAGGAGGAAATGGCTTGAAGGGGAAGGTGACCCGGCAGCATCCCCACACCGTCGGCAAAGTCGCGCCCGATGCTAGTGACGTCGCGCACGTCGATGGTGGAAAACCAAGGAGTGGCCGCGTACAGTAAGGGATAGTCGCGCATGGATTTACCTTGGAGCTCGGCTAGTGAGGGGTATCGACAAGAGGCTGATGAAGGATGGAGATCGGGATGAAAGACCGGTTCAGGAACGTTGGTGTTCGGGGGAAGTCGGGGTATGGAAGGAAGGTCGCTAGGAATGGAAGGCTTGTGTGAGAAGCCCACACCGCGGCGACCGCGGGCGGTATGTCCGACAGTGGGATCCGATGAAGGAAACATGGAGATAGTCTTACTCTCACGCGAGCGGCGACCGATGGTCGGAAGAAAAAGGAAGAAGTTGGGAAGCAAGGGAGTGAAGCCGCTGCGCGAGAGCGCTCAGAAGGGGGATATGTAGTGCAATACCCGTCTCGGGTAGGGGGGAGGAAGGAAGTGAAAAAGGAAAAAAATTGGATACTGTAGTCCGGGTTTGGGGGACACACGTGTGCGACGAAGCGCACGATTATTTTAATTAATTTATTTATTTGCTAATTAGATCTAGAATCTAGAGCCGGGAGCTACGGTACTCGCCCCGGCGGGGCTCTATATAACTTAGCCCTTTGACCGAACAAGTCAATAAACCAACCGGAGTTGCCGGAGTTGAATGTCGCCTTGGTTGAAGTCCGTCTCTACCAAGACGCTCCCTTTTACCTAAGCCTACGGCATCCTCTATCGCTCGGGGTTCCCTTTTCTCTTTCTTTTATTTCCCTATCCTTTTCTATCTCTAATTCTACCTATTTTCCCCTTATCTTGTGTTGGTGCCATCGGCCTCGGTTGCGACCGAACCGGTGTAGGTGTCTTTGCCGTCGGGCGACACAGTTGACGTAGCGCTGCTACTGTGACCCATTTTCCGACGGAGACTGTTGCAACGACGTCTCCCTCGAAGGGCTCCGTCGTGTCACGAGCCAGTGTTGGTACCATCGGTGTCGGTTGCGACCGAACCGGTGTAGATGTTTCGAGCCATCGGGTGGCACAGTTGACGTAGCGCTGCTACTTTCATTTCATCCCGTCGGGCTGCTTTGCGACGCCCCCGTCGAAGGCCTTGTCGCGTTACAAGGTGTCGAAGAAGCTCAACGAGCATTGGCCTTACAACCCAGTGGAACTGGGGTATCTACGTACGCGCCCCACCCCACACTCGTCGAGCAGTTCTCTTCGCAAGTCTCTACCACACCGATCCCGGGCCGGGCTATTTCTCTGTGCCCCCCCATCAAGGATCTGAGCTACTACGAGTCGCAAGCTCGTTTAAACGGAGAAGGGAGAGTCGGACACTCCGTAGCGCTGTGCCATCGGCAGTTCTTCTTTTTGTTGCTGTTGTTGTTTTTGCTGGACCATCGGACCGCGGTCTCTGCCCGACAGGCGCATTGCACTACAATGTCCTATGACTGAGTGCTTACATCGATTATGCAAACGGGAAAAGAAAGCAAAGAAATCGTCATTATGGTGGTCGGTGCGAGACGCGGGCCGCTCGTTAAGCGCGGCTTGGACGCTGCAGAGTCGACGGGAATCGGCGTCAAGGTGTATGCCGTCGAGAAGAATCTTAACGCAATTTTCACTTTACGCAATATGCAGCAGGAGCGCGGCCGGGAAAGTGTCACCGTTGTCGCGGGGGATATGCGCTCTTTGAAGAGCGAGGTCAAAGCCGACATTTTTGCCTCTGAGTTGTTGGGATAGTCTGGACAATGAGCTTTCAACTGAGTGTCTCGATTGCGCAAAGAAGCTGCTGAAGGGAAGTGGGGTTTCTATTCCTTGCAGCTAGAACACTTTTCCCGTCCCTCTGTCTGCGACCAGGCTACGCGATGAGGTCAAGGCATATCGTAACTGCATGAAAGAAATGGACACTTCATATATGGTGAAGATCTATCGGATTAAGCTCGTCGCTGACATGAACGCGGAGCTTTGTTAAGCGATTCTAAGTTGTGATTATCCACCAAGCTCCCTTCCACGACACCAAATGGCCATGGTCACGGAGTGTGACTTCCCGCCCGGTCAATTATGTTTGTTACATCAAAAGATGGCGGAAGGTCATTTGCAAACGACGTTTGCAATGCGTGAAAGTCTCGAAATTTCGCGAGAACCCCCGTATAAATGGTTTTCCATATTTCCCTCGTGTCTTCCGGGCCGCTATTGCTCATTTCATCAGCTTCCGAGATGGCTTTAGTCAGCTCGCGAAGTTTTTTAACATGACAAATCGTTCGGTCAACGTCATCGTCAAGTTGAAACTTCGTCCCTTGCCCTAATTTCTCAGAAACAGCAACACTCTTTGACCACTGTGTTGTTGTATAGTTGACGATTTCTTTCATGCTCTAGAGGTCGTTGTCGCTCCGACTAGCAGAAGTAGACCGCCTGCGTTTACGCCTTGGTTCGACGGAATCCACTCCTGCGCCATTTTCAATACCTCGACTACTTCATCCTCCAATTCCCCTGTAGATGCAGTCCATCAATGACTGATCCAGGAACTTCGTGCCGCATCGTAAAACATGAAAAACTATCAATGCTTTCTCCCCGTCTGGCGTCAAAGTTGCGTCCCTTCGTAGAAAAGTAAACCTTGAAAACACGTCAGGGACGTTTTGTCCTGACTTCGACCAGTTATGGTACGCCACTGAAAAGCACTTCCTAGCAGCTTGATATTGTCGCTTTAGATAGGGTCCATCTCTCGTCGTCGACGGATGGTCAGCAACACAAACTCCCTCAACAATGCTTTGAAATGAATACACAGGGCGGTAAGAAGGATCATTAAAAAGCCTTGCTACAGTATCGGACCAGAACGCATCCTGGTTATGACCCCGATCAAGCTGATCCCTCGTTAGCTCCAAGACTGAAGCATGAAACGCTTCTCGCGTAGCATCTTCTGTAGACAGCATCACAAAAAGGCGCGCAAATTCAGATGTCGAGATCCCTGGGGCGAACTTTGATACTGCCGCTTTATGGGTAGCTGCTTTTTTCTTTGCGAGCACATGTGCTTGCAAAGAAAAAAGCAGCTACCTGCAGGTCCATCTGATGACGAAAAAATGAGGTCCCACGGCAGATCTGGTTCCAAGTGCTTAGTAGTTTCCCAATTTTCGTGAAAAGAGTCAAACTCCCAGTCTCCGTGTCTTTTAGAGAAAAGCTCTCCTAGAGGACAGCCTGAAATGAGCTCTGATCGAACGACTTGTAGAAGATTACGTACGAATGGTATTTTTTGGTGTCTTGCATTACACGCAGATAAAAATTCTTCCAAGTACGATGAATCTGTCGAAGGACAGGAAATGTTTTTCTCTTTAGAAAATAGTATGCCTCCTTCAAATCACCTTCATATTTAGGATCTATATTGTCCCCGGAGTATCGCTGTGGTTTCGTCCAACTTCTAATGCAGTGTCGGTATCATTTGCAGTAATGCCCTCGCTCGTGTGTTTTGTCGATGCGGAGAGGCAGGAAAATTACACGGAAGTGGCGGTGATATTGTGTTTGTTGATGCGGTATCGTGGGGTCGCTCGGAAAAAAGGTCGCTATGAATAGTGACGGGTTCGGAGGAGGAAGTACCTAGACTTATACAGACACGAGGGATGGATTTTTTCGGAGATGCCATTAGGGGTGCACAGGAGGCCGCTCTTGACAAAGGATGAGGTTCGGTAACGGAGCGTGTAGGAATCGGCAAAAAGGGCTGTGCAGCGACGGCTCGATCGGAACTTGCGGATGAAGGATTTTTCTGCAAAGAAAAGACGGACGTCGGGGAAGGAAGAAGAAGATTAGGACTAGGGAAGCGCGTACAGAACGGAAAAGGGGAATTTTGCGGCGCCGGATCCAAGGGGACTTGAGCGATGTGGGAGCACGTAGTGCGTTGGTGCCTGGCGGAAAGTAATGATGCGGACGGCGGAGCGAGTAGGAAAGGTGGCAGATTAAAGAGTCGGTCCCAGAACAAGACAGGGAGCTTGTAGAATGAGCGAGTTGGTGCTGGCGAGCAGAGAGCGCACGGAGCAGAACAAGATGCGTAGTTACGGGATCAAAGCGTTAGAGACAGGGGCTAGCGCGTGGCGAACTGACGCCCCAGGCAAGCAGATCTGCTGTAAGAGGAATGTGGATAAGGACAAGAAAGTAAAGTTCTGACAGTGAATTTGGGATCAAAAAGGAGCGAAAATAAGGTTCTTTATGGTCCCTTGGGTTGAACAGTATCCATTAATGGGCGACTCCTGAAATTCTAAAATCGCAAATTGTGTTGACCAAATTGGGATTTTGTGACACACAAACGGCGCGTTGTGCACACACAACGCGCCGTTTTCTCGGACGGGGGACCCCATGCTAGGTTAAATGTGTATCGCACAAATGTCAAAATGTGCGCGCGTACAATCCAAATTTACTGTACACAGAGAAAGCGTCGGCCGCCGCCCGGCCGACAACACTCGACATCTACATCCCACCGAGCATGGCCGAGCATGATCGACTACTCGGCGAGGAATCTCCCTCATCAGCCGATGAACGCAATCAAGAGGTCACCATGGAAAGTCCACTTCATTCCAAGGAATACAGAGACAAACAGCCCCACCCCCCTTTCAACAACGAAACCTCAACCAGCGACCACCGATCCCCCCCTACACGGTCTCGCGGGATATGGTGCCCAAAGTGTGGAAGGTCCTTTGCCAGCCCAAACTGCCGTTCAGTCGTTACATATGCGTACATCCACCGCTCCACATCGTGTTCCTCATGATCCCACCAACCCCATACCAGGGGCAAGAAAGAGAATCACAAAGAGAAGAAATGCTATCGCTCGTGATTTAAGATCGTCACCAATTGGCGGAAGAGGAAGCGGGTTTTCACAGCAGGAGGTCGACAGTCTGTTGGATGTTTCAGATCAACACCTCCCGTTGTGTAAAGAAGAATGGGATCACGTTCTTCGGCTGCATGAGCAGAGATATCCCGAGTGCGACCGAACTCTGGATTCGCTAAAAAGGAAATTTGCGTCCTTGCATCGAAAGAAAATGCCAACGGGAGACTCTCTGATGCCACAAGACGTTCGCAAGGCTAAGCATATCCGGTACAAGAGACTGATCGCGCGGACTTGGGAGACGGGCAGTTTGCGGATGGATTTGCAGAAGAAGTTGTTCCAAACATCTCTACTCAGAAGGAACACGCACCAGTGGTTCTTACAGAAATGGAACGAGATGGATCGGATTCAGACAGAGAAGGTCATGGGCGAAATGGGGCAGTAGTTATGCCGGACAATTCGAGCTCTGCCCTCATTAATCCTGAAGGCCACAGTTCAGGTCGCACGAGTCCACCACGCCACTCCTCCCGAAATATAAAATCCAGCTCGCCCCGGCTGCTTGTGAGGAAAAAACATGCGTCCAAAACTGGGATAGGTGATGACGGGGAGGACCTTATTTCTATCTTCAAGTTATCTATGCTGCAGGAGCAGCAACGCAGAAGCGAGGAACAGAAGCAAAAGGAGCGGGAGCGGCAGGAAGATAGAGAGCGTAGAGAGGAAGATAGACAAAGACGTGAAGCACAGAGCACACGACACGATCAATTCATGGAAATGATGATGCTTGTGCTTGCGAAAGGTATGGGGGTCAACACACTTCCTCCGACTTCTAAAAAGTAGGTTTAGGCGTGCGGGTGAGGACTTCGGAGACTTGACCTGGCGATGTGAAGACCCGTGCGCGTGTCATAGTATGATTTCTTAAAGTGTGTCATGAGTGTCGGAAGGATTCCCTGCGGGGACTCTGCAGCATTCTGCACGGGAGTGTGCGCCGCCGAAGAATTCGAGTTGGAGGACGGATTTCAGCCACCACGTGTGACAGGGGGTTTTATTCTTGTAATCTCCGAATCGCTGTCTCCAGATCATGTCGGGTAGTGCACCTGCAGGGAGAGCGTATCAGAAGAGAGCCACGTAGGGATTGTAGAAGATGCCGCCGCCGGATGCGTGGCAGATGAGTTTGCCGCATTGCCATGGTTCATGCATCTCAGCGGCGTCGTGAATGATGTTGCGAAAGCGCGAGTTACCAAGGACGTTGCTGCCACGACGATGCGAGGAGAGGAAGTCAAGGGTGACCTCTAGGGGAGCTGTGAAGCTGGTGAGTGGGTGGTTTGTTGAATGGGTTGCTCGTGTGGGTGGGATGGAAATGTTTCAAATGGAGGTGTGAGGGCGGGGATTTTTTTGATGGAAGGTATGGGGTAAGCATGGTTGAAGCGGCATGGATTGCGGTGTGTAGAAGGTAATTGGATAGCGGTGGAGGGGGGAGCAGTGCGGAAGGGGAAAGGCGGGGATTTGCGACGTCACGCCACATCGGGAAGAAACAGATTGAGGAGGTTAGAGCGGGAGGGGATGCAGTATGTGGTGCACATACTAGAAGCACTTGTTGAAACCGATGTCTTGGGAGTGTTTTCCGTTCAAATCGTATCTGACGTAATGCACGAGCAAGGATCAATGCACAAGGATGGAGCAAGTAAAAAGCATGGCTGCAAAGAGAAATGAAACAACATCAACGTGTGGCCACACACGAAGAGTAGTGGGTACTTGATTTAGAAAGATGTACTATAGAAACAAGCGTCATAACGGGTAGACTTATGGTACCGCAGAATGCGGGGGCCCTTTGTGGGGTGACAGGGGTTGCAGGTCTTTATGATGGCGCTTGATGATGACACTTCATGATTAGCTGTATGATTAGTTGTGTGATTTGTTTCGTTACGGTATGTCATGTCCACGTAGGGTGCCACTGTTTGTTGTTTAATCTTTGCTTCTCCGTTGGAGGGGAGCATTGGGAGGCGTGTTGTAAAGGGATATCAAGTTATATCAGGTTATAAGACATGTCTATTTGCCGTTGTCTACCGAACGGTGGGTCCGTATTGTTTTGTGTTGCGTTGCACATCAACTGGACATCAGGGGGCGTGGGAATTAATGAGGGAGCAAGCACAAGCAAGCACAAGCAACAATCACCACAAACCGACTGATGGCTTCTTTTTTATTGTGTGACGTTCGTGACACGTAATGTAATCGAGCTTGACTGCAGTACGTTACCACTGTAGTACGATGTTAGTGAGAGGAAGAGTAAAGGGGAAAAGCGGGGAAAAGCCATGAAAGGTGGGGACAAGCCGGGAAAGCCTGGGAAAGCCTGGGAAAGCCGGGCAAAGCCGGGAAAGCCGGGCAAAGCCAGGGAAAGGCCTGGAAAAGCGGACGCAGTTGTTATCTTATAGACGTGGCTACAATGAAAATGGCTACAATGAAAATGGCTCCAATGGAAATGGCTCCAATGGAAATGGCTACAATGGAAATGGCTACAATGGAAAAGGCTACAATGGAAGCCACAGGATGGAATAGAAGGAGAAGATGATAAGGCGGGAGTGGTGAATGGGAGGATGGGTAGGCTTTGTTTGAATAGCTTTTGTTTTTGTTTTACATGTTGTGATTGTGTCGTTGCCTGGAAGCTGCGACGAATGTTCACTTTGTGTGAATGCCTGGTTTAAAATGGGCAGTGGGCCATACGAAAATTCACGGGCCGGTCTGTGCTACAGGCTACTGAGAGATGAGGGAAGCGGAAAAGTCGTTCTGTTTGACGCGGAAGATGCGCTGTTGGCCATCGGCTGTGATGGCGGTTGTCCCGTTGGGGAGGTGCCAAGTGGTGTATTGCCTTCATGCGGGTGTGCGTAGGTGAGGTCTGCAGCGACGATGAAGACGTCGTTTTCATCCTTGACTGCTCCCGGGTCCGTGTTTTTGAAGTGAGGGGTCTCCAGGGCGAAGCAAGGAGCATTATTCAGGGATGACGGTGTTGTTGCTGAGAAAATAATTCGCGTCGACGCTCATGTTGGGCATGTACGAGTTCAAGATTTGATTCAACCCAACGAGACGGGTCCTAAAATTGAACAGCAGAACCACAGACAAAAGAATAGATTTTCACTCTCCTCGTTCTTCATATGTGAGTCGATCCTTCGATCTTGGAAATGACCCTTGCAGCGCTCTCATACCCCACTCCGCTGCAGCGGAGTGGGGTCGGCAGGCATGCCTGCCGAGCGGAGGTTGCTTGTCGACCCTCTGCAACCGGTTCCACATGCTCAGCGTTGATTAGGTAGTCCTGACTAGACTTGATAAGAAAGGGATGGTTTCCTTTCGAAAAAGCCGAATCGACAACACAGCGGCCACCAGTTCTATCATACACATCTTGCAGTTTTTTTGTAAATGTTACCCCAATCTGCTATCGTCGAGTCATGCATCGCCCCGGGTGCGTTCACCGCACACGCTATAATCGTTCCATTTGGGGCAAACACAAAAACATTCCCAACATAATGGTCATGGGTCCATCCATTATAACACATATTTTGGATAACGGCGTCCCCGGATTGCTGCAGATATAGCTTGAGCCCATCAGCAACTGCATATACGTCAGAAAGCATAGAATATTTTGATGCAAAGGAATGCTTAAAGACATTCACTTCGTCATCTGATGGCATGCGCACAGCTGCCATGTCGTCTGCAGAGAGTTGTTGGAGTAATATTCGCCTTCCAAACCGTAAGAAAAGCGAACAAACTGAGCCAGTGATGCCGAACATGAGGCACAAAACCATCTCGGAACCCCTGGATCTTCCCCAAGGAAGTACGAGACCTAAACATTGGCAAGCTGACAACGAACGCGGGCGACCACGCTTTTTCGAACGCAGCGGGAGGAGCCTTATCATTCCCTCGCTAAAGTACGGAGAACATCGTTCGAAGGCGGGTGCGAATTTTTCAAGCAGTCTACGAAATGCGTGGTGATCGAGCCCTGTTAGAGTAATTAGGGATCTATCACAGCCAGATCCGTAGAGAACCGAAAACGTAGACATCGACGGGTGCTGCAAGGCAGCTCTTGATATCCTGCGGTCTCTTCTTTTTCGTCCCTCGGCTGACAACTTTTGCCTGAATGTTATGGCCTTTTTTCGACGTTGGCTCTGAATGAGAAGCAGAAATAGAATAGCCATATGGTCATTCATGGTTCTGACGGTGGCTGCTCGTTGGTGAAAACACTCATCGCACTGCCATGATTGAGCTTAGCTCGCAGCACACACTGTAGTTAGAGCTCTGACGCCGTCATCGCCGGCGTCCGATGAGTACAAAAGAATGCGTACCGTGCAAAAGAATGCGTACAGTAGGGGAACGCACATTTTATGTGCGCAAGCATTTCCGTGGCAAAACTCATTTTTGGTGCACAAAAAAGAAAAATATGACTCTGACACAAAAAATAATTTCCGGAGGCGCCCAATAGCCGGATACACGAAAAGTGGCGCGAAGATGTCGCCGATATATCTATTTCAAAAATTTAGCTATCATGTAATTTTACATATTTCTCTCCTACACGTGTGCTTTGCTCTGTAACGGTGGAAATGTATACAGAACTACATATTGTATATGTATAAATGAAGAAGCCAATCACTGCTGACCGACATACAAGAACCCATATAATACCAATCTACAGCACCGAGAAAGTGCCAGGTAGAAAGGCCCTGAGAGACAAAAGACAAGTCCCACTTAGTTTCACATAGTGATAAGAAGGCAGTGCTGCGGAACAAGGTTCCATGCACTCCACAATTTGGTCCTAGATCACCACATATACCAATAACGAACTGTAAACCTTTACATTGCATACAGCATCTTGTTCGCATGGTCTCAGAGTCTTCTGAGTTCACCAGGGAGAAATGAAGGAATGAACTCAGAACTTTACGGAACAGGAGAGTCGCGTCAGGCAAGTACAGCCATGTGAATATGCGTAAGCATATCATCATAACATGGGCAAAGAGTGCTGGAGATAAACCGGACAATCCTCATATCCGGACAAAGGAGGATTTTTTTTCTTGATATGAGAGATTTGACACCAAATAAATTGACTTTACCATCGGCTGAAGTCTCATACGCCTCAGACTTTGATGCATGTCATCTCTAAGATGGCAGTCCACTAATGTGTTCTCTTTTGGAAAAACAGATAATTTCTTTCTACCATTCTTTTTTGTTCAAGTTCTTTGAATATATTGATTCTAAACTCGGGCACAGTTCACGATAACCACATTGCCGAAGCACAGTTCATATTCTCTCTCTTTCGGCCCCCTTCCTATTGCAGAAGTATGATTAACAATAATCATTGTGTACAACTACGTAAACAAAACTTGCTATTCCAAGCAGATGGTATACGATAAGCATAAGTGCATCGCAGTCGCAAGAGCGGAGACTATCGCCTGGAAAAGTCTACATTCATCTGTTGAGATATATTTATTTCTTTGAAATTCCGGAATTGCTGATTGCAATTCTTCCATCCCTGCGGAACAACTTCCTTCTCTTCATGTGTGCTTGTTTCAATCGAGCTAGTTCTTTCTCGACCCTTTCGGCCACCACGTACTCACCACTCGCCTCTGCTTCTGCCTTCTTCTGGAGAAGCTTCTTCTCTTTCACTTTTTGTGACTTCAGCGCTCGGGCGGGCCACCGTGGAACACCCAACGTATGATGAACAAACATTTTCCAAGTAGTTACTCCGAGTCCAAGCATCCCAGCCAACTCATCCCTATTGACGGACATCAGGGGTTCTACCTCCTCAATACTGACATATTTGGCCAAACTCTCTCGTAGTTTCCGGCGAGGCATGAAGGAAATTTTCCCCTTCAGGCTGTCAACAAGTTTTCTTTCAATTAGCCCCAGATTCTCGTACAAATCGGGGTGTGTGCCTGCTCCGCTCATCGAGCTATCACTAATTGGAGAGTAAGCCGCGTCATCGAAAGTCATCTGCTGTCTTGCAATCAGCAATGGATTCTCAGTTTCGGTTTCAAGCCTGTCCGACCTATGCGTTCTGAAGTCCCGTATTTCAGAATATCTTCTAGTCTTCTCTTTTGCATTTGGATTCAGTCCTGCAACTTTTTGAAGATCAGCCAAAGCAAATGAGTTTGCGGGTGAAAGGATGCTATTCTTACTGGAACCAGAATTCTTGTTGGGAGTGTGAGTGTCCTCGTTTTCCTGTTCCCTCGTGACATTCGAAAAAGTTACCTGGTGGCTGTTCATCACCTGTTGGCCACCTTCCACTTCCCGTGCTTCTCGTGAGTCAGCATAACCGATGCTTGCTAACGCCCCTGATACATCGAGATCAAGGATAGAGTTCTGCGAGGGAAATTGAGGTTCTGCCAATTTCTCATTCTCCTGTACATGTTTGGAAGACGACCGATTCATCGCCATGCACCGAAAAGCAGGTGGTTCTTCATCGTGATCTCCACTCTTGATAGTTAAGGGTTGCGGTGGAGTACCATGGTCACCGAGTATATCCGAAAACAATAACTCTGGCTCAAGCAAACACGGCATAGACTTGGTCTCTGATCGGGCTTGAACAGTATATGAAGAAGAGGGCGCTGATGTTCCATCCTTTTTGTGGAGGACTTGTTCAAGAAGAGCCAATTCTTGGCGTTGAATAGTAGAGATGCAATCAGTCTCTGGCGCATATCCCCCCACAAGAGAGGTACCCTTGATTGGATGGCCTGTTCGAGAAGAGTTGTGATTGCTTCCGGCAGGATGATTTCGCACTTCATCGCTCTTTTGCTTTGACGCGAAAAAGGAAGCATCGTGAAGATCGCTAATCGGTAGCAAGGTGTTGTTGAAAATGTCCATTGCAAGAGGGTCAGTTGGAACTATTGAGAAGGCGGCTGAAGAGCTTTTCTGGATACAAGTCGTGTAGTTGCTGCGATGCTTTGGGATGGTTGCCTCAGGCGATGCCATGAGATTATCCCTCTGAGCAGTAAGCTGTCACTTCAAATATCAGGTTTCTATCAACCCCAGTCGCCCAGAGCCAAGTAACGCAGCTGATACAGAATAATGAACTCTCTTTAAAGACGCTTTTTGACAGTGAGTACGAAAATTCCAAAGATGGTGCACAGGTTAAAGCAATGCAAGTGTTAGTAAGGCGAGACAGACATCGAAAGTAGACACCATGTGAAGTGCACTGTGATCTGCAATTAAAAGATTATTTTCTGGGGCTATTGTCGTGAAGGGGGGCTTGCATTGAAATTCTCGTTCAAGAACATCAACTTGGATTCAGTCTGCTCATGGGATCCTAATCTGTGCCATTTTTGGGAGATATAAAATCGTCATTCCATGACTTGGCTATCGAAATGCAATTTCCGATCCCAGGGGACGGCAGAAAGGTCCACGACGAACTGCATTTTGGCAGACAGAGAAGACTTTTCGAGACCGGTCTGAAAGTGCTGACCTAACGGGCTTACAAATCTTGAGCGATCAAAGCAGACGAGCATTCGATATTGTGGCCTACCCCAAACTGTTAGCCGGGGATGTCTCTAATGATGTAATATTATTGAAGTATTATGCCCTTCAGAGCATACTCTGTCAGTCACTTGTCTTCATACACTAAGTATCTCTAGAAGTTCAAAAAGTACGTACATGCTTTCTTTAGTACTACATCATACTATCAAGGGCTTCTTTGACCTGTGAGAGGGAAGCATCTACTGCTTTTGCCGGAAACGTACGAGAAGCATCACTTTGAAAGTTGACAGTGGTAGCTTTTGGGCATTTGATACCCAAGAATGAGGAAAAGCGATGGATGCTTGACTCTATTATATTATTTACTTCCAATGCATTAAAATTAATGAGAAAATTATTGGCAGCAAGTTCGGAGGCTTTGAACGATGCAATTGGAGAAAAGTATAGAACGTTGGATACAATATCTTTCGTGTGCAGGTGTTTAATGGACAAAACAAAACTAATGCACGTCGTGGCTTGGTTTTAATTGATTTGCACATTGGTACGGAAAACTCAGGAGACTGCCGTTTTCGACAAGAGTGATTACTTGGTCTGACGTAAAAGTGATCGTTGTGGAATTCTGAAACACTGACCAGTCTTCACGTTTTCCATTCCAAATAACCGTGTGAAATCTATCTAGTTATAGAGTGAAAACTGTAGAGTTGAGGTACTCGACACATGAACCACAAATCCTATAATTCTCATAGATCTTGCACGTCCAATATCATAGAAAGGTCCAGAGAGAATTCGTTTTCATACATTTTAAAGAAAACTGTATAATAATGCCCTGCGGGACAGCATCAGTGCTGAAAAATCACCCTGACTTTATGAGAATGCGAAGAAGGGGCGATGCGGCGATCCAATTTGAAATGCGCAAACAATGGACAGTGTTGAGAATGGCAACCAGAACAAGACCAGAGGAACTCTGTCTCGCAAAACGAACCTTAACTCTGCCAGAGTGGGATCTTTTCAGTGTCTGTTGTTGGTGCGACATCATCATCATCTCCATCACTTCTATCGAATAGTGCACAACATCGACAGAGGAGCTAGCCCATCGGGGGCACGGCATGGCATGACGCAATACTTTTTTGTCTGCAAAATTTGCAGTGCAAATGCGCCAGATGTTTCCGTTATCATATGTAAAATTTGTAATTTTTTGAATAAACTGCAGGCACAAAAATCTTCGACAGTGTGCTCGCCGTTGACGACCCTTTAGCTATTTCCATTGGGGCCAGGCAAACAATACTTCTAAAGAGTCAGCACAACTGACAACGACAGGACCTCTGAATGCAGCCACAAATATCAGTTATTGGGTAAACGGTGCTGCAAATAGCGACAACCCCCGTGTTTTCCTTAAGACTGGTATGACCGCTCCCCCTATTTGTTGGCCACCCCCCGCCCCAACAAGCAGGCGGAAAACCTAATTTCAAATCGTTTGTAGATTCTCGCATACCAACGCCTCTTTTAAAAACCGTCTGCTTTCGAAAAAAGGGATACTGTCAAGACTAATAATGCTCACCGGTGCGTGAATTTTTTAACGGAGGACACATTCTTGTAGGGTTCTGATGCTCGATCAAAACCGTATTACTTGTCAAAAGCAAAAATGGTCTTTCACATGTTCCTTTGCCGAACGACACAATTGAAGAGAGTAAGTGTCTTCGATAAAAACTTGTAGATCATGCTTTCGAGAGGGCTTGTTTTTCTGGTAGCCACTATCTTGTTCTTATTCGGCATTGCACAATTCCAATGCGTGTTTGTCTTGCAAAGAGTAATATTAAATAGTATGAATTGGGCCAAGCAAGCATAATATCTGTTCCATACTATATTTCAATTTTCATTTGAGGGATGGTTCATTTGAAATTCTACAGAAGTTATTTCTTGAGACCATCTGTCCAGACTGAGCTCGTACGGCAGCGGTGACGAGGAGACCGTTTTCTTTGAAATGCACCTAAGCTGTTGATCTTTGCATCTGAAGAGGAATTGGAGAAGACTGCCTCCTCAGAAGCAATTGTTCAAATTCTCGTTGATGGGAATAGGACAGACTCCCTCGGACTTCGTACTGCAGTAATACCTACAGAAAATGTAGACTTCTGATGCCTGTGCATTTGAAGAACTATGAGTTCAGAATTTGCTGAGTTCTTTTCCAGTTTTCACATTTGATGCATTGCGCGCATGGCAGAAGCATTTTGTATAAAGGTTTTGCGTTTCCGTGTCGTTTCGAAAAGACCTCTTCATGAACAAGATGCATTCAGCACACCGTCAACCATATCACCGGGGCGCGAAAGGTTGTTTGTCATCAATGAAAGTAGCTCGGAAACGTTTTGGCACCCACCGACTAAGAATCTGTTGACGTGCCGCTGCCAGACGTGACCTGGGGGAGTGACTCAAAAGAGAGTGGAACAAGGGCAGGGCTTGTCGTTTCGGTATGTGCTTGTGTCTACTGCTTGGACCTTTTTCTTCTGTTGTGTACGGGAGAAAGGTCAGGAAGAGAGAAAACAAGAAGCTGGTATCAAGAAAACAACTGGCATTCAAGGATAAAAGTGGCCAGTCCAGTCAATTAATGCCCAAGATACAGAGGTGTGTGTCATAGTAGTTTTCTTGTCGTCTCAGACTCAGGTGCTCCTGCTTATTACTGAAGGTAATTCGAGTCATGATAATCTGAGATTAGAAACCGCGGACGACTGGCGTTCTGCTGGAGACTAACTACAACTGGTTTTGAATGATGCTTTTGTTCAGATCGGCTAGGATTGTGGCACTTCGAAACTGGAACAAAACCACCACAGAAGCTACAAGTGGAGACACATCAATAGTTCAATCCAGACATCTTCTGACAACGGCATTCCTTCAGCAGCGACACCCCCATCTTTTTGGACTAGAAAATAAAGAGTTGTCCAAAATTTGGCATCGGAATTGACTGTTGGCGACGTCAATTTGACATCCGAGTGACAAGTTTCGAGCCTTGTGGCGGTGGATAGCAAGGAGCCGGGCGAGCCAACTGCATGTGACTTAATTCGCGATAGTGCGGAGAACGCGTGCAGGATTGCCTGCAACGACAGTGTTTGGGGCGACGTCCTTCGTAACGACAGACCCAGCCCCGACGACAGCGCCATCACCTATTGTCACACCGTCAAGGATAATGGCGTTTCCACCGATCCAGACATCACTGCCGATAGTAATTGGGTGCGCCATTTCTAACCCCTTTCTATGGCGCGTTTCGACGTCGAGCGGATGGGTCGCGGGGTAGATCTGCACGCCCGGTGCGAGGAGGACGTTGTCACCAATTATGACTTTCGCGCTGATTCAAGGGCGAACGGGGCATCAAACGCAGATGGAAGCTGGTATTTTAGAATGCGAAATCTTTCTTTTTCTGTGCATGGGAAAGTGCTAATGCATCAAATATGCCGATGAAAGAAGTGCATGTACTGTACGTACCAGTCCAGAATGACGCAGTTGAAGTTTGCGTAGAAATTTTTTCCGATTTCTGTGTTTTCGCCGTAGTCCACCTGCAGGGGTGGTTCGATGATGCAATTCGGTCCAACCTTGCCGAACAACTTTTTCAGATGTTCCTGTCGCTTCTCGAGGTCGTTCTCATAGCCAATAGTTGTATTGTACTCCAAGGTAAGCTTCTTCGCCTTGGCTCGTCTTGCAAAGAGGTCAGGAACGTCGCAGTCGTACAACTCGCAAGAGACCATTTTCTCAAACTCGGATTTGTTGTTGGGGTTGTCCATCCTCCGTGGGACTGATTATGGAGCTGGGCGAAAGTGTGAAAGGGACGGAGGAAAAGAGGGAAGAAGAGGAGACAGAGTTTTCTACTTAAAGGTTTCCGATGTGACGTTTATTTTCCAGGGCACTGTGAGCTGGCAAAGACGGTATGCTACGTGTATGGTACAGTAGGTACACTGTACAGTAGGTACACTGTACATGATGCCTTATCACGGCTCGGCCCTATCATGTCCCACCCAAATGTGATTCTTTATCGCCCGTCCTATGGTACACTTCCATAAATCCCCAATTTTGACTCATTGCACTTCAAATGCATACCGTTCGGCTGTTTACCATCACTACATAACGAAGGACACACCCATAGATCGGTGATGATCTGAGCTTTCACTACGATACAACTATTGATGCATTCTGCAGCGAAAGTTTGCAACAAAAGCAAACAGAATCAGCACTTTTGTCACCTCACACTGGCGATTATCATAAAACTTGAAAGCATTACAGGGCCTCCTACGATATAGTGCTATAGCGTGACATACCTCTAGCTATGGCACTATTGGGGGGATGGCACTATAGAAAGGAGGCTCAAATACATATATTTGGGGACAAAGCACACTGCTAACACAAACACAACAAAGCCTGTATAACACAACTAAATAACTTCATCCTTTGAGTACTGAACCATGCCGGATGATACACGTGTGAGCGTATGATAACCTGTGCCAGAGGGTGAGCCATAGCACTATATAGAGGGAAGCACTACTAAAGTAGGCACTATTGAGCGACCCCCCCTGTATAGCCCTACATCCAGCTGCCGAGTTTCGCTCTCTGTACATGTTTTCAGCTAAAATGCCATTACTTTTCGTAAAATTGAGTCAAAATTGGGGATTTATGGAAGTAGCATCGGCTCCCCCTGAAAGTTAGAAAAAATAAACCCATCATGAGTATTGCACATCACAGGTCTCAGACTGCAGATGTGAGACAAACGTTCACATTTTATGTAGATGCGTTCCATAGAGGACCCTGGGGTATTAAAATTCGCATGAATCCTGACATTTTACGTTTTTTTTTCTTGGCGCGTTTTCTTCGAGTGCAAAATTCTCACCAGTTCAAATGAGCAAAACGCCCGCCATTCCCAGTGCGAATGATGTTCCCGGCAGCATCGTCAACACCGCTCACGTCTCTACACTTCACTTCCGACAGCGCCAACATCTTTGGTACTTGCCGTCTTTCACTCTCGCTTTCGCTCTCGCAGTTGCCGTGATGCCGCTCTCGGAGCTTCGCGGAAGTCGGCAGGGATAAGCAGGTCGCCTTTGCATTGAGTCCGCCACCCCCTTATGGAATGCACTGTACGTGTTACAATCAGTTTGGTGGGCGATGAACATTTTTTGCAATGGAGGGAGAACCTGAAACTATGGACATTCGTTGCGCACCACAGAGCTTCTGGCAGATTTTGGAAATTGTGCTCCGAAAATAATATTTTAGTTTGTGCTCAGTATCCTCAGCGCGGCATTAAAACTGCGCGCAACCTATTTCAAGAGAGTGTGAAGAGCGCCTCCATGACCGTCTATGATGCACGTGGCGATCCCATGGAGTCTTCTGGCGTTTCCACCCGTTTGGGCAGTCACAAATAATTGCGATGGGGAACGTGCCATTTGTGAAGCTCTGACCTGTCTCGTCCGGACGTCACCTCTGAGTGTTTTCCGTGGTGCTGCGATGGAAAGCGTCAACTGCTGTTGAAAGGCTCCATGAGTTGTCCATCTAGTGCATGATTGGATCGCCAGGCACATTTGCGGGCGTTTTCTGAGCCATGCGAATGATGTTGCATCTGCACTGTGCTGTGGAAACTGTTATGCCACTGCGAAGCGTGTTCAAGAGGAAGCTAACGTTGGAATACAAACTGCTGCCCAAACACCAAGGTCTCCCTATGGCCGACAGTCAAAAGACGGTTTTATATCTGGCGGTCTGGCCCACATTCCGCAAGCGGTGCATTTTAGCAGTGCCTACAGCGCTTCCGTGTCCGCTTTTCCAGTACAGGTTTAGAGTCAAAGACAAGCTCCCTTATCCATGTCCGTCTTGTGGGCAAGTCCGAAGTCGTTGCCCAGCGCAACAACGACGATCCTGCCTTCCTCTCAGTCTTTGTTCACAGCTGGCCATTGCTTTTGTGGCAATGCTTACAGAGTTGCACGCAAGGCTACGCGTGGACGGGGGGGAAGGCCGGTAACGGAGACTGTTTTTGAGGAAATTGTGCAGCACTCTTGTGATGCGTACAACGTGGTAAGTCGAGTTGATGGACGGGCGGCGGGTGGCACGTAACTATGTTATAGCGGTTTGGAAGAGGGCGAGAAAGGGAGTCCCGCTGGGTTTGTGCGACCTTTCGCTTTTCGCTCACGGAGTGATGGCGACGACGCAAACGGTGAAATAGGGTACACTGTGGATGTGCGGAACTCAGTAGACTGAGGTCGGTGCAAGGCTGCTGGGACTACGCGGTACAACGTTCAGCAATCAGTGATAGCAGGAGCAGGTGGACGCGGTACATCCAATGAGCGGCGGACGCGGGGGCGGTCGTTGTGGCGAGAGGCGGAAACACAATCTTAAATATAGAGACGTCGTAGACGGGGACAGGGGTGAGAGATCTGTACGTGTTAGGGCGCGGCGCGGCGCGGCGCTTGCTCGCTCTGTGAGGCTCTCTGTTGCAGTCTCTGCGCTGAGAGAGCTAGCATCTCCGTATAGATTTGGAAGTGAGATCTGAGCAATGCCAGTCAATGAATGCGTGGACGGGGGAGTTCTTGGATGCATATCAGGATGGGTGGAACGAGAGTGTGATCGTGGACAGCACGATCTGGAAAGGAGCTGTTTTGGTGGCATACGGTTCTGTAGTCGTCCATGCTGCGCGCAAGACTTGCTGAACATTAATTACATGCAGTAGGTACAGAACAATACCCATGGTACAGTATGTAGGCCTGGACAGCTTGGATTCTTTCACCTCCTCTCTCTGCGCAAGTGAGGAAGTACGGTACAACACTTTTCGTCGCATCGGAGTCTCGGTTAACTGCGTTCAACCGTCGCGACTCTCTCAGTATGGGGCTCTCTTTTTGTTTGGAAGATGACAATTGTGCACAGGCACAAGTCCCTACGCACACACATTGTTTATATATATATATATATTCTTTTTTCGGGCGAGACGAGATACGTTTTTATTGAATCTTGTAGTCGCCCGTGTGTGCCCGCTCGCTCTGCCTTCTGCGACTTTTGAAAACATGGAACACATAAAAACAAAAAAACATTGGCTAAAAAAGCCTATTCGCTATTGGCGTCGGTTACGCACGCCGCAGAGGCGAGACAATTGAGCAAAAAACTCTGTCGTGAAGTCACTCTAGAATTATTCAAACGTAAACCAACTGTTGCGATAAGCGTGGTGGCCATGTTTGTACTGGGTGTGTGTCCGTCATACAGACTTGACTATCTCACGCGACCTTCGTCTCGGAAAAAGACACACTCACATACACAAACACATACACTCCACACGCAACTTCTATCTCTCTCCTTCTCTCACGCTCACTCCACTCTCCTACACACACCGAGACCCTCCTCCTGAGAATACGCGCAGCTCCACGTATTCGGATTAAAAAAAAAAAAAAACTGCATACCACGCGACGCATTGCAGCGCAAACCCTGTGCCTGCCAGCATGTCAAAAAACCGGAGTTGTTTTTCGTATTTGCATGAGTCCTGGGCAGACAAAGGGTGGGGATGCTCTCGAACATTTTGCGCCTACAAGCACAATGTATGTCAAGAAGCACCCGAAGCGGCAAGGAGTACCACACCTCTAGCTTGGTCTGATAAGCGGTCAGGCACGGTGTCTGGGGCGTCGGTTCACGACGGGTCTGGCGTGCTACCATGTGACGGAGCGCCAACGGAGCACGGGACGACGTTCGGGCCCCCCTCGTCGAGACGCAAGGCGGAGACCGTGTCACGAGGGAGGTGAGGCATGGTCTCCGCCGTCTCTTCCCCCGACGCGTGGTAGAACGAGTGATGGTGTTCTTGCGGGACGTCGAACTCCTCGAGGACGCGGGTATTGTAGCTGCTGCAGCGGTCGTTGTCACACTTGTGGTGCTCGAAGTGGTACTTGGCGACGCACTTGTTGCCGCAGTCGTTGCACAGGATGCGCGAGCGCTTGCGGTGGAACTCGGACGGCATCGGCTCATTGCGCACGCACTCGTCGATGTACTCGAAGCGCTTCTTCATGTCCACGATGGAGTGCATGCACAGCGGGCACTGGAAGCGACGCGTGGTGTATTGGCGGAAACACTCGCTATGCATGGTGTGTCCGCACCGCATGAAGACGACGGGTTCGGTGGAGGTGAAGAGGTAGCCCGTGCATACGGGGCAGTTGGCATGCAGGGCCTTGCCGATGCAGCGATGCCTGCTCTTTGACTCCAACGAGACGCAGGCGTCGCACTTGTGGCAGTGGAAGTTGTCAATGCCCAAGCCCTCGCCCAGCCTGCATATATTACAGAGATCGCAGTGGTAGACTTTCTTTGTCGGGGTGTTCTCAAAGAAGCGGCAGTGCTTGCAAAACCAATGGGCAAACTGGGCGCTACAATCAACACATCGTGCAGCAACAGGCTGGTCCTTCCAACAGCGCATGCAGACAATCCTCTCCGTCGCAAAGCGATCCATCTCATGATCATCGCCCATCTCCTCGTCATGACAAAACCGGCAGGCGACAACCAAGTCGCAGCACTTTGCCTTAAGCTTGCAGGCCCTCGCGTAATGTTTGCAGCCCAGCAAGCCATCGGCGTCCCTCTTCGCGACCTGATACTGCTTGCCAAACAGGCGCCTCACGCTCTCCTCCATCCTGACGGTCTTGGACCTCTTGTACGTGGCGAGGAAGTTCTCGC